>NC_135224.1:3510332-3642832 GCF_052324685.1 Brachyhypopomus gauderio
GCCCCTCTCCCTTATCTGCCCCTCTGCTCCATCTGCCCCTCTGCTCTATCTGCCCCATCTGCCCCTCTGCTCTATCTGCCCCTTCTGCTCTATCTGCTCCATCTGCCCCCTCTACTCCATCTACCCCATCTGCGCCATCTGGGTATGAGAGATGTATGTATGTGTGTGTGACTGTGTGGAGTGGCTATGAGAGAGATGCAGGTGTGTGCGCGTGTGTGTGTGGGGGAGGGGGAGAGACATTCAAATAATAACTGTGACTCTCACTGAGTGAAAAAGCTTGTTTTAGTGATTTGCACCCTCCGAACAAACGGTCGTAGTTCGGGACCCATTTAACTTATCGCTTCACCGAAGAGATTGTGTGAGAGAGGACCCCTTGCTGATGATTTTGATATATGTTGGTGTGGTTTGACCCTAAAATGACTGATTTATGACAAGTTAAACACACACAAAAATCTCAACAAAGCTGATTCTGATTCTCATACATTTATATGGGGGCCAATGGGGCAGTTTTCTGTGTCTAGTGCCAAACAAATGCTCATAACTCTAAAACTAATTCATCAAATGATTAGATATCTCGGCGTGCCAGAGAGGACAAGTTTCTCTCCCATTTAAAATTTAAATGGAGCTTCTAGGTCAAGGTGTAAGGATTTTACAGCAGTTTAGCCACGAAAGTTTTGATCATTTTTCATGCCAGTTCACACTCTAACTGGCTGTTAAGATTTGAATTTCTGAACATTCCACCATTCATTTTAATAGGGATTTTTTCATTTTTAAACTCAATTCTATTAAAATCTATAACTCTAATCGACTCCAAAAACGGATAGCACACCACACAGAGCCGAGACCTTCGAAACGCAGTTCGAACGGAGTCTGTACGTTAAGCGGTTCGGGCCGCATTAATTGCAGAAATTTTGGAGAAGAATAATAATAAGAACTAGACATGCATTTCCTGAAGGAAATACATAGTGCTTGAAAAGAGATGCAAGTCTCTGTGTGTGTGTGTGTGTGTGTGTGTGTGTGTGTGTGTATGTAGTGTATATGGTGTATATGCTCCATCTGCCCCATCTATTCCATCTGCTCTATCTGCCCCATTTGCCCCTCTGCTCCATCTGCCCCATACGGCCCTCTGTTCTATCTGCTCCATCTACCCCTCTGCTCCATCTGTCCCTCTGCTCCATCTGCCCCCTTTGCCCCATCTGCTCTATCTGCCCCATTTGCCCCTCACCCTCATCTGCCCCTTTGCCCCATCGGCCCTTCTGCTTCATCTGCTCTATCTGCCCCTCTGCCCCATCTGCCCCTTTGACCCATCTGCCCCTCTGCTCCATCTGCTCTATCTGCCCCATTTGCCCCTCACCCTCATCTGCCCCTCTGCTCCATCTGCCACTCTGTTCCATCTGCCCCTCTGCTCTAGCTGCCCCTCTGCTCCATCTGCCCCTCTACTCTAGCTGCCCCTCTGCTCCATCTGCCCCTCTGCTCTAGCTGCCCCTCTGCTCCATCTACCCCTCTGCTCCATCTGGCCCATCTGCCCCTCTGCTCCATCTGGCCCATCTGCCCCTCTGCTCCATCTGCCCATCTGCTCCTTCTGCCCCATCTGCATGTATGTATGTGTGTGTGTGTCTGTGTGGTGTATATGTGTGTGTTTGTGTGTGTGTGTGTGTGTGTGTGTGAGAGAGGTAGGTGTGTGTGTGTCTGTGTGTGTGTGTGTGAGGTAGGTGTGTGTGTGTGTTTTGTGTGTGAGTTGTGTGTGTGTGTGTGTGTGTGTGTGTGTGTGTGTGTGTGTGTGTGTGTGTGTGTGTGTGTGTGTGTGTGTGTGAGATCTGCCCCATCTGCTCCATCTGCCCCATCTGCTCTATCTGCCCCATTTGCCCCTCTCCCTTATCTGCCCCTCTTCTCCATCTGCCCCTCTGCTCTATCTGCCCCTCTGCTCTATCTGCCCCTCTGCTCTATCTGCCCCTCTGCTCCATCTGCCCCTCTGCTCCATCTGCCCCCTCTACTCCATCTACCCCATCTGCGCCACCTGGGTATGAGAGATGTATGTATGTGTGTGTGACTGTGTGGAGTGGCTATGAGAGAGATGCAGGTGTGTGCGTGCGTGTGTGTGTGGGGGAGGGGGAGAGACATTCAAATAATAACTGTGACTCTCACTGAGTGAAAAAGCCTTGTTTTAGTGATTTGCACCCTCTGAACAAACGGTCGTAGTTCAGGACACATTTAACTTATCGCTTCACCAAAGAGATTGTGTGGGAGAGGACCCCTTGCTGATGATTGTGATATATTTTTGTGTGGTTTGACCCAATAATGACTGATTTATGACAAGTTAAAAACACACAAAAATCTCAACAAAGCTGGTTCTGATTCTCATACATTTATATGGGGGCCAATGGGGCAGTTTTCTGTGTCTAGTGCCAAACAAATGCTCATAACTCTAAAACTAATTGATCAAATGATTAGATATCTCAGCGTGCCAGAGAGGACAAGTTTCTCTCCCATTTAAAATTTAAATGGAGCTTCTAGGTCAAGGTGTAAGGATTTTACAGCAGTTTAGCCACGAAAGTTTTGATCATTTTTCATGCCAGTTCACACTCTAACTGGCTGTTAAGATTTGAATTTCTGAACATTCCACCATTCATTTTAATAGGGCCATTTTTCACTTTTAAACTCAATTCTATTAAAATCTATAACTCTAATCGACTCCAAAAACGGATAGCACACCACACAGAGCCGAGACCTTCGAAACGCAGTTCGAACGGAGTCTGTACGTTAAGCGGTTCGGGCCGCATTAATTGCAGAAATTTTGGAGAAGAATAATAAGAAGAAGAAGAAGAATAATAAGAAGAAGTATGAGGAATATCAATATAGTGCTTTTCAAGCACTATAATAAGAGGAATATCAATATAGTGCTTTTCAAGCACTATAATAATAAGAAGAAGTATGAGGAATATCAATATAGTGCTTTTCAAGCACTATAATAAGAGGAATATCAATATAGTGCTTTTCAAGCACTATAATAAGAGGAATATCAATATAGTGCTTTTCAAGCACTATAATGAGGCAAGGAAGACACAGACTACTCACAACCAAAGGGCATCAGACAGGGAACGCAAGCAGGCAGAATCTGGGCAGGGTAAAGTACAACGACAGAAGAGGGAACGACCGACAAGGGAGAAGGGACCACAAGGAACATTTAAACACTAGATACATGGGAAATAAACGAGACTGGAAGAGATAACGAGAGGGCGAGACAACAAAAGTAAACCAAGGAAAGCCAGAAACAAGTAGGGGCTAGGATGAATGACACAGGACTGGTGCGGAGGGCGGAGTCAGACGTGGCACCTCGTTACTGCTATTGTTTTCAGTCTGGCTTGTCATCGTATAAAAAAACAAAACTATACAGATCAATATACTCGATCCCTCTCCAGCAAGACACACTCAAGCAATGTGAGAATTTTAGACTGTAAATGTTTTTATCCTTTAAGTGCTTTAAAACACTTCATGCTGTATGTTTCTCTCATGCTCTGAAATCTGACCCATAATGTACATGACCTTTCCTTTGTTATCACTGAGTCATTTTGGAGTATTGTTTGTCATTTCTCAAAGTGTAATCATAGAAAAATACAGACGTGAGTTACTGTGATTTAATGTGTGAATCTCCCACACCTTGTGCTCCACAGTCATGTGTTCAGCACTGCAGTTCATCCTGCTGTTCTCAGGTCAGTGTCAGTTTCATCTCCAAAACTCTCTGCTGTGTCATTATTGTGGTGTCCTGCTCATGGGAGGTTTTGATTCTAACAGGACTGTGGGCTTTAGCCATGTGTGTGACTCGCCAGTTTTATGTGGTGAAAGAAAAAAAGAACTGGACTGATGCTCAGAAATACTGCAGAGGAAATTATACTGATCTGGCAACCATTGAGAATCAAGTGGACATGGATACTATACTCACTCTCAGTGGACAGTCAGGAGCCAATTACTGGATAGGACTGAGACAGAATGCTTCCCAGAACAACAATACTGTAAGCCAGTATGAATATTTAATGTTTGAAAATGTATTGGCATTATAATATTTATAATGTTGTGTGATGTAAATTCAGGTGATCTCTTAATGGTTATTAATGGGTGAAACTAAAATATAATCTAAACAAACAAAACTAAAGTGATGTAAGTCTAGTGAGTGAGGATTATAAAAACACGAGGCAGGTGTGGACAGTGTTTGAAGGACAGACTGATTAACAGCACAAATACTATGAACAACCGTGTGTACTGTACAAAAATCACAAATTCAAGATCACCAAATGACAAAGGGGCCAAGTTAGATCTCTAGTCAGTGTTCAGTATTCACCACATACACCATAGTATGGGGTATTTAGTTAGTTAGTGTGTAAGTTAGTTACATGTTTACTGTATTACTGTAAAGTAAGCATGTTTTATTCTGGTTGTTGAAAAAGCTTCTCTCAGACATTTTACAAAACACCAGTAAGGTGTGTGTAATGCTACTGCACCCCCCACCCCCCCATCCGGGCGCACACAGTCCACTGTGTGTGTGTGTGTTTCATGTGTGTTTGTGCCAGGCCCCTCATTAGCTTTCCCTGTGTTAGTGTGTTTCACCTGTCTCATTTCCCCCTGGTTAACGTCTGTGGCTATATGTTGTGTTTAATGAGTGCTGAGAGTGCAGTGGTTATAAATGTGTACTGATCAGGTATTAATGTGTCTCTACAGATCTGGGTCTGGTCAGATGGGAGTAACTCCACATACAGGGACTGGGGCCCTGGGGAGCCGAACAACCCTTGGAAAACTGGGCAGCCAAAAGATGCTGGTGTATCTGAGAATGATTACTGTGTGCAGTTATACCAGAACACATCATACAAGTGGAATGATGCAGCCTGTAATTGGACAGGTCCATTTATTTGCTATAAAAGTGAGTATTTAATAGACTGATAAATAGATGGTGGTCCCCAGGGCAGAACTAGTTGAAAACACCTGTAACACAGTGTCACTCTGGTCCCCTGTTCCTCGTGCCTGTGTTTTCCCCTGCCTGTTGATCCCGCCTCGTCATCTGTTGTCATGGTTTCCTCCTGTCTGTCACACCCCTGTTCTGTTCAACCTCTGTTCCATGCGTTTGTATTCTCCTGGGTACTTTACTCACGTTATTTCTATGTCTTCCGTATTTTTAGCATTACTCCGTGTTGTCATTTTGCATTTTCTCTGTGGTCCTTGTATTCCCCGTTTATCTGGTTCCTGTCTTAGTTGTGTCAAGTTACTCCTCGTAGTCTTTACTTTTACCTTGTTGTCCTTTGGTACGTTCTCAGTAGCCTGCTCTATTACTTCGTTCTTTTGTTCCTTTGTCGTGTGGTGTTCGCTTTGTAGCACGTCGTATTCTGTTTCTTGTTAGTTTAGTTTAGTGTGTTATTCCCAGGCTGTTTTGCAGTGTTTACGTTGGTGTGTTTCCTTGTGTATTGTAATTCCCCCGTGCCTAGGCTTTCCCTGTGTTCAGTGTTCTTTAAATAAATTTGTTATTCTGCACTTACATCAAACCTTCCTCAGTATACACGTTACAGCAGCAGTGTTTACAGTATAAAGTGCAGAGTGTAAAGCGTCATGTATGAAGACGGTATCATTACAGTTTACGTTGGGATGTATTGAACCTGTGCCTTAGACAGAGAGTGATGTGGTTCAGAGAGAGCAATGGATGGATGGGTGTGAGGAGTTGCCCAAGATGGATAGTAACTTGCTCAGTGTCCTTGATGTACATTATTAAAAAAACAATTTAAGCACCTAGTTATACAAATGAGATGATGCAGTGAATCCAAGATGTTTATATGCAGTAAATCTGCTGTGACGTTGAGGAGAACGCAGGGTGCCGAGACTCACGTGCTCTCACCAACGTCCTTATTAACATATTTAATAGCGGAGATCGCTAATGACAACTACTAACAAGACACACGTTTCTATACACAAAACACAATGAGACATGTGTAACACATAACCCTAACAAGACAAGAGAAAGGTGACAGAAATGAGGGGCACTGGTACACACACACACACACACACACACGTGCATATAAGGACATAACAGCACTAAACCCCATGTAGACACGCCCAACAGGGAGGGATATGGAGTCGTACTGTGACATGCTGTTGCAGCACTTTCTCTTTCCCACTATTTCAGGGTCAGAAAACGTGGACAGAGCTGAAGAACACAGAGATACAGAATAAAAGTCCAACATCTAAAGCACAACAATGTGCATTGTTTAAAAAAATAATAAATCTTTATTTTCTCCCTGCTGCAGAGATCCCACTGATTCTGGTTCAACAGGAGATGACGTGGAGAGAAGCTCTGAGCTACTGCAGACAGAATCATGTGGACCTGGTCTCTGTTCTCACTAATGAAACTCAGGACTGGGTGGAGACAGTCAGTAAAAACGCCTCCACCACTAATGTGTGGCTGGGTCTGCGTTACACCTGCACCATAGGCTTCTGGTTCTGGGTGGGTGAAGAGTGTGTCTGCTACCAGAACTGGGCCCCGGGGAACGGGACAGGGGAGTCAGACTGCAGTAATGTAGAGAGATCAGGAGCACTGCAGTCTGGAAGTAAACAGTGGATCAGCCTGCCAGAGACCCACAAACTCAACTTCATCTGCACCGTCAATACTTATATTAGTAACAGAATGAATACTTAATGCAGCTTTAATTTCTTAATAAGGCATTAAAGAAGGCATGTTTAACTGGATCTGTCCTTCATGCATCGTGATGTTTTTCTCTCTCAGATATACAAAGCTTAAGAAATTGTCTACAAAACCACACTGCCAATGTACAAACAACCTAATGAAATGAGCCATATTTTGTCAATTGTGATTTTTACACCCCAATCGAAATTTGTCCTCCGCTTTTAACCCATCTATGCAGACAGAACACACACACGCACAATAGTGATTACTAGGGGGCTGTGGATCACACGATATATTTTTAGTTCTTTCTTGAATGTTAAGAGTTTAAACCATAGAGGCAGAGTAATTTGAATGTTTATTGCATAAGCTTTGCAGTCACTATTTTTGATGCAATAAACTAGAATGAGAAATGTTCCCGTCTCTCATCCCCAGAGTTCTGATGCAACCATGACTACCACTCCATCTGCTGTCAATTATATAACAGCCTTATGTAAACCAGTGACCCTGAACCAGTAGTGATGGGAGTTATGACTGTCTGATGGGAGTCTAATCTTTTGGCTCCGTTCCGCTTAAAGATCCGTTCAAAAATGGATCTTCGTTTTTTGTTTTGTTTGGCAGCAGGAGGCGCTACTGGGTAAACTATAAAACAGTGTTTATATAGGCCTAGCAATAATGAACTAGTATGCATATGCATACTTGCAGTCAAGTATGCAGTCAAATCTGAATGACTCACATTAGTTTAGTATATTGTAGAATAGCCAGTAAAGGCTGCTGATGGGGTCACCACATCACACACGGGTGCAGCAGAGTTTGTGCCGCTGGGTCGTTACTTCTGTAACGTGGTGGGTTCCCAGTAGGAAAATCCACCATGAGGATTTTAAAGAGAAATTAACCCAAGAGCCACAGAGAGCGGACAAGTAAGATACCCGCCACAACTATTTGGGAAAAGTCAAAAGATCGCGGAAACCTCACGCTAGGGAAAAAACCAAAATGAATACAGGATGCCAGGGGAAGTAGCTGTCTCTCAGACCTGAGAGGAGATAAACAGAAAACCCTTCCACAAATAACAAAAGTAGTAGCAACACCCCTGGGTCGTTCCTTCTGTTCCACAGACATCTAGAGGTCTTTTCTGCTGAGCTGGTCCTTATGGCCGTCATCTCACGTGTCAAAGAAGGTTGTTTCTGAAGTATTTTAATTTGCATTTTGATCAGTGGAAATTTGTGTAAATAAGGATCAAAAATGAATACAAAGACCCAGTTGTACAGAGCTTAGTTTAGATCTGCTGTACGTACACAGAGCAAAGACCAAACACAGCAGACAAACTAACAGAGCAGCAGCACAATCACTTACAGGTAAGAAAAGACTTTTAAAAAGCTTCAAACCCAGCAGACGTCATTCTGACTGTACGTCATTAATTCATTTTATGTATTCATCCTGATTATTTTACATGTTTACACCCACACATGAATGTATATGTTTAGTTAACATTAAATATAAGGTCTCTGTTATTAAATAATAGGTTTATGAATTTTAGTATTAAATTCCCTTTGATGTGGAGGTTTGAAAAAAGTTTGTAATTTTAATGTTCAACATCTAATTTGATGATTATGGTGGTTTTCTAGAGGGACATATTTGCATGTGCATTACATAGTGTGTATAACTGGATGTTTTCAAATCAACTTGGAGAAAAATAAAGACATTACTGACACTGCAAATGCAAACTGTAAGAAAAGTGACATTACTGAGATATACAGGTCACAGGTGTGATATGTAAACTTGCTAATCTACTTTTTTATATGAAGTAATTAATAGATATATTATGCTTTATTAAATACCATCTTTTTTCTTGGTACATTTACTGGAATATACATCATAAACCTTAATTTGTCGCATATATTTCAGACAAACCCCATGAACTGGCACAAATGTTTATTTGAATCTAGAACTTCATGTAAATTAACATAATAAATAAACCATTGAACAGTAAGTACACAGAGAAAAGATGAAACAGGACAGACTGAGACGAACTGGACATCTCACAAAAGGAAGAGGAAAGACAAACCTAACAATATTCCAGAGACACAATATTGAGCTCAAATAAGTTGTGATTAATTTAAATGTATTTCTGGTGAGATTTGATTAAAAAAAACAACAACTGACACTTCATATCTGAGGTGTAGTCACCTACCATCAACCACTAGGTGGTGATCATACACCAATTACTGATGCTCGACATTTGACGTGTTGGTGATGTTCTATAAAGGATGATTAGGGCAGCATTTCATATCTTATTAACACCAGTTTTGAAGGATAATAAACCAAAGCACTGAAGTGAATTACTTTTCAGTCATCATAAATTGTGTATACACCAAACATTCAGTTATGCACACCAGTGACACAGCAAATGCCAAGAAACTGCATCTGTGTCCTGATCAGATATTTAAAACACAATTAAGAAATATGTGAAGCTCCAAGCAGGAATGTGATACAGCTTCTGTTTAACATAATTTTGACACATTCATACAATCTAGACGTAGCACCATTTAAATTATATCCGTGGCCCCTACTGTAAATAACATTTCCCTCATCATCATTGAGATCTTGTATTGTTTGTCAGTTCCTAACTGGGCATCAGAGAAAAACAAAGACACGTGTTACTGTGATTTAACGTGTGAATCTCCCACACCTTGTGCTCCACAGTCATGTGTTCAACACTGCAGTTCATCCTGCTGTTCTCAGGTCAGTGTCAGTTTCATCTCCAAAACTCTCTGCTGTGTCATTATTGTGGTGTCCTGCTCATGGGAGGTTTTGATTCTAACAGGACTGTGGGCTCTAGCCATGTGTGTGACTCGCCAGTTTTATGTGGTGGAACAACTAAAGAGCTGGACTGATGCTCAGAACTACTGCAGAGGGATTTACACTGATCTGGCAACCATTGAGAATCAAGGGGACATGAATACTGTACTCACTCTCCTCAGTGGACAGTCAGGATACACTTACTGGATAGGACTGACACGGAATGTTAACCAGATCAACAATCCTGTAAGCCAGTTTGAATATTTGATGTTGTTGTAATTTAAACAAGTGTGACGTATATTCAGGTTAAACTAAAATAAAATTTAAACAAACAAAGCAAAAATGATGTGAATCTAGTGTGAGTGAGGATTATAAAAACATGAGGCAGGTGTGGAAAGGGTTTGAAGGACAGACTGATTTACAGCAAAAATACTATGAACAACCATGTGTAGAAAAGTCACGGTTTTTTTGTACGGTTATTTGCTACCGTTCTCTGTTACTGCCACATAAATCACCTCTAGCCTGCTCCCTTGTATTTGATGTATTGTTCTCACCTATATGTAACTAATCGAGTACATTTTAATTTGATCAACAAGAACTAAAAAATTGGTTTAGACATATTCCGCTACTCAAGTCTTTTGCTACATTACTTTTACGCTGTCCGGTCCATATTTAATAACATAGTGACAAATCCTAGCTAACTGGCCACTTAGCCATCTTGTAGCTATCTCATACTCTATTAGAGAATTATTTACTGGTTACTCTTGTTGAAATAGCGTCTCTCTGGTATTTTACAAAACATGGGCTTCAGTAGTTGATAGTTGGAGAACCTGTCAGTAAACCAGTCTATTTACACTTGTAATTTAAATCCTCTTACAACCTCAATTTTAAACCAGATCATCACTATAATGCCTGTGTGTCTGCAGGGTGACTGTATCTGCTGTGGTTAATGAGTGCTGAGAGAGCTGTGATTGTAAACGTGTACTGATCAGGTATTAATGTGTCTCTACAGATCTGGGTCTGGTCAGATGGGAGTAACTCCACATACAGTGACTGGTACCCTGGGGAGCCGAACAACCAAGGAGGGCAAGAAAACTGTGTGGATTTATACAGTTTACAATCATACAAATGGAATGATGCACCCTGCTATATGACCAATCAATTTATTTGCTATAAAAGTGAGTAATCCAACATGATTATATACAGCTCATCTGTTTTAGGCCCGATACATTTTTATAGTTTGTGTTTGGAGCAGGTTCACTCACACACAGCTTGACAACCCTTGGATAACTGGGCAGCCCAAAGACCCTGGTGTATCTGATAATGATTACTGTGTGAATTTATACCCAACATGTTCATACCAATGAAACGATGCATTGGACAGACAGACAACACATATACATACTTACACACATAGGTACATAAACACACACACACACACACACACACACACACACACACACACACACACACACACACACACACACACACACAGGTATATAAACACATACATACATTTCATTTTCAAAGTTTGTGTTTGGAGTAGATTCACTCTCACACCGTTTCAGTGTCAGTAATAATGTACCTGAATAAGGAATTTGGACAGAACTGAGAAACAAACATGCTATAATAAACGCACCCTGTATAGCCTACAGCACAACTACATGTGTAAGAAAGTACCTAGTCACACAAATGAGATGATGCAGCGCCTGCCATTACCCAGGATCCTTTTCTGCTACAGAAGTGAAAATAATAAGTTGCTGAATGGTGTACTTAAATTCTATGATAATGTTTGTGAGTTCATGTATATATTACCTACAAACATAAAGTAGACCATCCAGATCACAGCTGAATGAACATTTATTACATGCTCAAAATTTACTGAACTGAGAGAATGATTATACATACATATATATACATATATATATATACACACACACATACACACACACACACACACACACACACACACACACACACACACACACACACACACATCATGTGGACCTGGTCTCTGTTCTCACTAATGAAACTCAGGACTGGGTGGAGACAGTCAGTAAAAACGCCTCCACCCCTAATGTGTGGCTGGGTCTGGGTCTCGCCTGTAGTCAGCCCATCTGGTTCTGGGTAGGTGGATCAACTGTCTGCTACCAGAACTGGGCCCCGGGGAACGGGACAGGGGTGTCAGACTGCAGCAATGGAGAGAGATCAGGAGCACTGCAGTCTGGAAGTAAACAGTGGATCAGCCTGCCAGAGACCCAGAAACTCAACTTCATCTGCACCGTCTAGGACAGGTTACATATTTACCAGAAGATAAAGACATTTAGAGTGGAATTAATACTGATTACTGTCTGCTATTTCAATAGAACTAGAACAGCATGCCTATAGTTCACACAGATCTTCATAATTTAGATTCATATCTTTTATTGATTTTTTAATTAATGTGTTGCTGCATTTTTCATAATTTATAAATAATAATTCCTAATTATTTCTTATAATAATTCTTCTTTATTTCTTCATTTCATAATTAATAAATAATTCTACTCTATTGAGTCTAACAGTCTGACTGAAAATAGTTATTATAGCAACTTTCATACAGGGTCTTATTTTGTACATTTTGTCTGAAATGTTTTGAGAAGATGCAGGTGAGAGTGGACAAGAATAAATCAATCTGACCCTGAACCAGGCAGTGACAAACTCATAGTGAGAATGTCCCAGATTTACCTTTTATGATGTTGTAATTATGGTTGTTTATACTAACCCATTAGTTTGTTGTGTTAGATGTTGCTTAGCTATTTTTGTCACATATAATTAAAATAAACACTCCCTTCATTAAATTGTTCTGCCATTTCTCTCCTAAACATATCAAACATTTTTAAGTAAAGTCAATTTAAAAGTTGTCACGTTGAGGTCCCCGAGCCCTCCCTTTGGGCGTGTGTTTACGTCGTCTGCGTCTACTCGTCTGCGGATCTCCGTGGGTGCGGTTATGTCTTTTGCTGATTCGTCTCACCTGTGGCTCGTCTCGTCATCACGTGGGGTTGATGTGGTTTGTCTACTTGATGTGCGTTCGCGCAGTGTCCTGTGCTCGTTGTTGTCTGAGTCTACATGTTCCTGCATGTTCTCCGTGCGCTGTCTGCGCTGTTTCGTCTTTAATAATTAAAGTGACGTGCGAACAGAAAGGATTCCTGTCTCGTCCTTCGCTGCGCTCCCAGCGTCACAAAAGTAAGTTTACTGTGAGGGAAAGAGAGCAAAATCAAAAGGAAGAGATCACTCCAGTCTTTGGTGATCAGGGGATTTCATGGATAAAGTGCACAACACAAAACCTGTGACTTAATCCAAAAGAAGGAAGACATATATAGACAGACAAACGACCCTCAGGTGTCAGGTATCCCAATAGGCCCCGCCCACCTGAGGGGCAAACACAACGTCACAACAGTATAACATGAAATACTGCAGCTGCAGACAGATTTGTCTTCAATAACGATGAGCATGATGGATGTGTTGCTTCATAGGTTCCTGTCACAGAACACAACATCATCTCCAATTGTTTTATAAAAGCAGCATTAGCCATTAACATAGAGCTCTTAATTCCAATATCAACTACACCTACATTTGAACTGGTAGAACTGGGTTCATAATGGGAATCACGCTTTGATACTTTAACCTGTTGATAACTGACAAAAGTAATTGACATTAACATCACTGAATTGTTTCTGAAGAACAGAAATAAACAAAAAAAATGTTTATTTTAGTCAAAACTACTCACACCAGAGAACTGCTGATAATGGGAAACACAACTGTCTATGTCATGTGGACCGAGCTGCTCAGTTCTAACTGTATTTGGTGTTGAATGGGGGACAGTTTGGACCAGGCATCATGCACCACAGAAGAAGCACTTCCTGTGTTGGCAGCCATCATGTAGGGAGACTAACAGCTGGATGTGAACTGACTATAACTGACTATAACTGACTATAACGCAACACTGGAACACACAGAACATTCACACGTGTTTCTAAAATGTGGGAGGAGGGAAAGAAAACACACAGACGATCAGAGCCAATGAGAACGCAACGGAATGAATCAAGGACGGCGAAACCAAAACAAGGAACAAAAGCCAAACCAAAACAACCAATGAAGTGCGTTTCTCTTTTGTTTGGTTGTATTCTGGCATCATTTACATGTCCAACTATTGTTACAATTTAAACATAACAACGGATCCTTTTGTACTATTTTAGTGGTAATGCCTGTAACAACTCTGGATATTATACATGTTCATTGAAAAATGAACAAAGTACAAATAAACCGTCGCTGTAGCATCAAGACAAACAACCCCAACCCCCACACATACACAATTTTGAACTTTGAATTTTGATATTTCAAAATTCAACACAACATGGATAGAGGAAACAGCTAAAACACAAATTATGAAAATATTTGACAGTATGGTGAGCTGTTTTCTTACTTGGTTCCGTTTGTGTTATAAATTAAAATGATTACTAAAATCAGGTGGTATTGTGCATACATTTATTCTGATATGTGTAAATAAGAATCCTTTAAATGTAAAGGATTACATAATAAGAACATCAATGTAAATAAGAACATCAACTGTTCAGACTGTGTATGGGCACCACCTAGTGGTTATCTCTGACACTACACTGCATCTACTGCTGTAGTCAATGCAGGTGTTTTTCATCAGTCCTGTTTAGGAGGCCACTGTATGGAACTTTCAGGTAGCCCCGCCCTTTCTGAGACTCTATTCATGTGCAATGCTTAAAGGGCTTGAAGACTTTACTGTCATCACAAACAAACATACAAACAAGTATAAATACAGTCAAATCTGAATGACTCACATTAGTTTAGTATATTGTAGAATAGTCAGTAAAGGCTGCTGATGGGGTCACCACATCACACACGGGTGCAGCAGAGTTTGTGCTGCTGTGTTGTAGCACTTCTGTAACGTGGTGGGTTCCCGGTAGGAAAATCCACCACGAGGATTTTAAAGAGAAGCTGAGAGATGGCTGCAAGCTCATAGCATAGGGCAGGGGTGGCCAACCCGTCATAGACCAAGAGCCACTTTTCTTACTGTGTTACGGCAAAGAGCCACATCGTACATGTCACGTTGTGGGGGGGGCCCCCTACCGGTCGCCCCCGGTTACAGCGGCAGCGGTCCTGTTTTTGGTCACGTGATGTTCGTCCCTCAGGTGGACGGGACCCGTGATCCGTCTCACCTGAGGGTCGTTTGTTCGTCTATATATGTCTTGTCTTTGTACCAGCTGACTGCTGGTTATTATTTCCTACATTTGGAACAATGCACGGGTTTTTGGTTTGCACACTTTCTATTAAACCATCCTCTTTCCCTGACACTTGGCGTCATCGCTTCCTTTTTAAGTTGCTCACCCTGCCCGTCACAGAATAACCAGCCACCTTTTGGAAGCCGCCAGTCTCCTTTGCTTTCTCCTTCGTTCGTGGTCATGTCTCGTGGTAAGTGTTTGTCTACGTGCTGTGTGTTTGTCGTGTATTGTCTGAGAGAGTGTTGAGTCTGTCCCCACTCGTCCCGCCGTGTTTAACTGTTGTTTGTGTAAAACCCGTAAAATCACACGGCGGTGACTAGAGCTGGGGACCGGTAGACTCCGCTCTCGCCCAGCGAAACTACCAGTGCCTCACATTGCGCACGTCCGTTGTCCGTTATCGTCTGTATGTGTGTGTGTGTATGTACGTTGTAGTGTTTTGTTTTAATAACGATGCGGACGTGAGCGAGTGTGTGAGTGTGCCGTGGTGTGTGTGTTTCGCTGGTGGTGTTCGTGTGTGTATGTAGTCGGGTCCACCGGTGCGTGCCGCACGCTAGACCGCGTTAGACGCGAGGGTCTCTCGGCGCCTTTTGCCTCGCTCACCCGATATCCCGCCCGAGAGACGCGTCGCTGTGGGCGTGACGCGTAAGCCACTCGCGTATAGCTCTCTCTCTCTCTCCAAAGATCTGCGGATCCCGTTGGGAGAACGGTGAGAGAGAGAGAGCTGGAGTAGGCGGTGGACCCTAATCGGTGGGTCCTGTCCGTTTGTTAGTGTTCTCTGTCTTTGCGTGTATGTTTTGTCCTAGAGTGTAGCGTGCTTTGTTTTATGTAATTCCTCTCTTGCGCCCCTCTTCACTGTGTGTGGGGAGGGGTCCATTTGAGGTCCCGTGCCACTGGATGTGGCACGGAGGGCATCTTGGGTGCGTCAGTGTTATATGTTGTGTTTGTGTTTTTTGTTTTGTTATTCCCCAGAGGGGCCCCCCTAAATATGTTTTTTGGGGGGAGCTATGGGGTTCCTGAGCCACGGCATGTGGCTCAGAAGGTGCTGCTCCTTAGGGAGAACTGACCTTTGGGAGGGACCCCTGAGCAGGGAGGAGCCCCTGTACCCCTTTGTAGGCTGAGGATGCCTGGGGTGTATGGACAGGGTGTCTCCTCATGCCAAGAAGGGGCCCCCTCCCCCCTGGGTATAAGGGGGTTCAAAGGTCAGGGCAGTGCACGTTATGTGTTGTATGTTGTCTGTGTGCGTGTGTGTGTGATGTGTTGCAGGTCGCTCCTGGTGGTGGACTGCGGCACTCCCGGACCTAGTGGGGTCTCCAGGCGGAGACCCTCCCCTTCAAGCTCGGGGTGACCAGCGTGTCCCTGATGCGGATTGCCAGGGCCCTGGTCTCTGGCGCTCCTGGGTTGGGTGGAGGAGTCCACCTTGAGATGAGGGGCCCCGGGAGGGGTTCACTCCCCAGGAGTCTGGGGTGACCCCTAGCGAAAGGGCAGGGGTCAGCTCAGAGCGAGGAGGTAGGTTCGGGAGGTGGTCGGTAGAAGCCGTGGCCGCACCCCAGTGTGGCGGCCTGCACACATCTACACCTATGACGTTTGTTGGGCCATGTGCTCCCAGTCCGCACACAGCGGTGGGGCTTAAGCGGCCTAAGGCCGGTTAGGGCGCGAGGGCCCTGTGACCGACCGGGGCGTGGTTATCGTCTTGTTAACGGCCCAGTCGGTCCAGGGTCCCGCCCAGGAGGCGAGCTAACCTGTATGTGTTTTTATGTTTCAGCTCCAGGACTGCAGGGAATGGGTCCCTGCCTGGTCTGCGTCCTGTGACGAGGAGCATATGTGTTTTGTGTTTTGTGTTTCAGCTCAGGACGGCAGGGAACGGGTCCCTGTCTTGTCCCCGCCCTCCCGCCCCTTTGTTGTGTTTTGTGTGCTGCCGCTGTAAGCCGCACATCCGGAGGGGAGTGCGGATTTGGTGGGGGGGTCTGTCACGTTGTGGGGGGGCCCCCTACCGGTCGCCCCCGGTTACAGCGGCAGCGGTCCTGTTTTTGGTCACGTGATGTTCGTCCCTCAGGTGGGTGGGGCCCGTGATCCGTCTTACCTGAGGGTCGTTTGTTCGTCTATATATGTCTTGTCTTTGTACCAGTTGACTGCTGGTTATTATTTCCTACATTAGGAACAATGCACGGGTTTTTGGTTTGCACACTTTCTATTAAACCATCCTCTTTCCCTGAGACTTGGCGTGATCGCTTCCTTTTTAAGTTGCTCACCCTGTCCGTCACAGTACATGGGCGAGTGTAAATTATTAGCTGTGAAGACAGTCAAATGCGTGTTTTCCACTACGCCGGTTTTAAAAGTATTAGCAGCTCGCTAGGCTTGTAAACTAACCGCGCACCACGAAAATGTAGCAGTGTGTTGCCCCGTTTGTGCAGGTGAGCCCGCGGACCAGCTGGGGAGCCGCATGAAACCAAGCAAAGAGCCGCATGCGGCTCGCGAGCCGCGGGTTGGCCACCCCTGGCATAGGGCTACAAACAACTCATCAGTGGAGCTGGCTCGTGAGCTCCCCACAGTGGCAGTAGTTGGGACATCCCTGGAGCCAGCACTCACCACTTTATAACCAGCTCTATGGTTTATTAGTTGGTGTTCAGGAACGATAGAGCAGAGATGTTGTTTCCTGAAATGTGTGTAAGCAATGAAGAAAAACTATAATAACTTAAACTCCTGGCTCCTTTCCTTGTGTCTTCACAGACATCTAGAGGTCTTTTCTGCTGAGCTGGTCCTGATGGCCGTCATCCCATATGTCAAACAAGGTTGTTTTTGAAGTATTTTAATTTGCATTTTGATCAGTGGAAATTTGTGTAAATAAGGATCAAAAATGAATACAAAGACCCAGTTGTACAGAGCTTAATTTAGATCTGCTGTACGTATACAGAGCACAGACCAAACACAGCAGACAAACTAACAGAGCAGCAGCATAATCACTTACAGGTAAGAAAACACTTTTAAAAAGCTTCAAACCCAGCAGACGTCATTCTGGATGTACATCATTAATTCATTTTATATATTCACCCTGATTATTCATACAGGTTTACAACCACACATGGATGTATATGTTTAGTTAACAATTAATATAAGGTCTCTGTTATTAATTGCTAGGTTTATGAATTTTAGTACAGTACTTTGCCCTTAATTATATTTAAAGCAAAGGCTGAGGACAGCAGGAGAGAGATGAAGACTGAATAATTTGAGCTGAAGTGGTGACTGGGTGGTTTTACTGGTGCAAGTTTTAACTTAATGTTATTATCAGCATGTTAAATATCATCATATCATGACATCATCATGATTATATAAGTTGTATGGTCTTTGTTAATAAGTGCATGTTTAATGTCTAAATCATCTACATTTATAAATATGGGTGTTGTACTGTATTTCATTCTGCTGTTATCAGATCAGTATGAATTTCTTGTTCATCTCTTAAACGTCCCTGACTGGTATCATCTTGACTCAGTCATGTAGAATTTATTATGCTGTTATCATTTTCACTTTGATGTGGAGAGATGTGATGTGTACATACAAATGGAAAAAAGTGAAATTTATTTATTGAAATGATCATGGTGTAATATGACAGATGTGTTTGAGAATGTGTGGTGATTTTCTATAGACACTGTGTGTACTGTACTGTGTGTATGTGCTTATGTATGTGCTTATGTGTGTGTGTGTGTGTATGTGCTTATGTATGTGCTTGTGTGTGTGTGTGTGTGTGTGTGTGTGTGTGATTAGATTATAACACATTGGTAAATAATAGGCATTAGGTCTCCAGGAAATCTACATATATATGTTTTTTTAATGCAAATTATCTTAAAAAATAAAACATTGGACAGTCAGTGCACAGAGAAAAGGCAAAACACTACAGGAGACAGACACAGACATATTGGACATCTCACAATCAGGAAGAGGAAAGAAAAACATTTAAAATATTCCAGAGATAAAATACTGAGCTCATATAGATTCTGAATAATTGAAATGTATTTCTAGTCATGTAACGTCCTCTTCATCTCTGAGGCAGGGTTTTCTCAGTCATGTACACATATATAAAATACTGAAAATTATTTTAAAACTTTTAATACTGTAGGGTGATTTGGAATATGAAAAAGCATGAACTACACCAGTTTGAACAATAACACTGCAGAATATTGAAGTGGATAACGTAAGAAGTCATAGACTGTGTGTTTTTTGAATATTGTATTCTGGAACCCTAAAAAATTCTAAAGTCCTAAAAAAATGGAAAACAGCCTAGAAATCATTTAAAGTGTGTTAAATTCAGACCATTCCATCTGAAAAACTCAGGCTAGAAATAAATGAAAATGTAAATCATTTAACAAAATATGGCACAATTGTTTAATAAAACGCTTTAATTAATTACGGTAAAGTTCTACTGTTGTGGGAGGAAAGGTATCAGAATGGCAGTGGCACGTCCTTAGTATCCATGACAACCAAAATAAAGAAGCACACAAACTCAGAGCTCGCAGTTGCGTTATAACTGCTCATTTAGCGCAAAGCGCGTAATAGTTCGTAAAGATCAACATGTGCAGAGTCTGCAGCACGCAGTCTCTGTCAAGATCCATCTCTGGTAGCGCAGGGGTCCCTCTCAAGGGCTTTGAGGAGTACACAGCACTGGAGGTCTGGACATGTGGGGTTATACAGTGAAGAAAAGAGGACAGGGGCTATAGAACAGGGACAGTTAATGATGAGAGGGAGGGTCAGTATGGAGGAGACGTGTGTGTGTGTGTGTGTGTGTGTGTGTGTGTGTGTGTGTGTGTGTGTGTGTGTGTGTGTATGTGTGTGGGCGTCTCCCCTGTGCACTGGGACCCTCCCACCATTACACCTATTATTGGAACAGAATCATTTACTGAAGGTTCAGGATCTCCCAGACATTCATTAACAGTTTTACACACAATGACACAGTAAACACCAAGAAGCAAGAAGCATCATCTTTGTCCTGATCAGATATTTAAAACACAATTAAGAAACATGTAAAACCACAAATAGGAGTTTTTAGACAGCACCATAATGAACCTTTTAACAATTCTGTTCCAATTGTAATAATGGGTTAATAAACAATACTGAACAAAACTAAACAGTGTTTAAATCTTGATCATTTTGATTTACACAATTAGAAGAACTGTCAGAATTTTAGATTGGAAATGTTTTCATCCTTTAAGTACTTTTTTAAAGACGTGAGTTACTGTGATTTAATGTGTGAATCTCCCACACCTTGTGCTCCACAGTCATGTGTTCAGCACTGCAGTTCATCCTGCTGTTCTCAGGTCAGTGTCAGTTTCATCTCCAACACTCTCTGCTGTGTCATTATTGTGATGTCCTGCTCATGGGAGGTTTTGATTCTAACAGGACTGTGGGCTCTACCCATGTGTGTGACTCGCCAGTTTTATGTGGTGGAACAAAAAAAGAACTGGACTGATGCTCAGAACTACTGCAGAGGAAATTACACTGATCTGGCAACCATTGAGAACCAAGAGGACATGGATACTATACTCACTCTCCTCAGTAACCAGCAAAAAGTCATTTACTGGATAGGACTGACACGGAATGTTGACCAGAACAACAATACTGTAAGCAGTTTGAATACTATTCCAGTATGATGTAAATCTGAACTCTTAATGAATGGTTCTTAATGTTAAACGAAAATATAATTTAAACAAATTACACAAAAGTGATGTGAGTCTAGTGAGTGAGGATTATAAAAACATAAGGCAGGTGTGGACAGTGTTTGAAGGACAGACTGATTAACAGCACAAATACTATGAACAACTGTCACGTAGGGCAACGCCCCCTCTCGTAGCTGTCACTCTGGGTTCCCTTGTGTCTGTGTTTCCGTGCCTGTTTCTCTCGCCCCGCTCATTTGTCTTTGTGATTCCTTGTTTATTACCACGCCCTCGTTATTACCGTCACCTGCCCCTCGTTTTATGTCATTGTATTTAAGTCCCAGTATTCCCCTAGTCTGGTTATCGGTGGTTTTGTTGTCTGCTCAGTATAGTTGTGCTTTCGTGTTTCTCTGTTCAAGCCTGTTGCCCGTAAGTGCTCGTGTTCGCTGCCCCGTTGATCTGTGTTTGTTCTGCGTTTTGCCCGTGTTTTGTTTGAGAGTTTTGTTCAGTGCCTAGTCCCGTGTTCAGTATGTCACTCCGTGTTTCTCGTTCGGACTCCCTTTCTGATTTGACCTCTGCATTCCTTTTCGACTCTGAGTTTGGTATTCCCTTTATTAAATCTCGCTCTCCTCAGCGTTTGTGTCCGTCTCCTCGCTCCGTGGCGCGAGCCACGTTACAACAACCATGTGTACTGTACAAAAAACACAAATTCAAGATCAACAAATGGCAAAGTGATCAAATTAGATCTATAGTCAGTGTTCAGTATTTATCACATACACCACAGAACTGAAGGACAGAGAGCAGGAACATTCACAGACATAAAAGAAAAAAAAAAGACAAATCCCAAAGACCTGGTGCCTAAATCAGGACATACAACACCTGTCCCACCCATATAACACCTGTCCCACCCATACAACACCTGTCCCACCCATACAACACCTGTCCTACCCATATAACACCTGTCCCACACATATAACACCTGTCCTACACATATAACACCTGTCCTACTCATATAACACCTGTCCCACCCATATAACACCTGTCCTACCCATATAACACCTGTCCTACACATATAACACCTGTCCTACATTACTGAAAACCAAACAGAGCACAAACACACAGGTAGCATTGTGCTCTTACCTGGCGTGTGTAACGTCTGGACCTTGTATGTGCTGTATAACCTATAGACATGCAGTCCTGCTAAAGTCCTGTGTGTTATAAGCTATTAACAGATTACACTGACAAAGGACATTCTGTAAGTCTGAACTCTAAGGTGCCTCCTGTGATGTGTTCCTTTAGATAGTCTGTCTAGGAGACATACGCAGACACATATTCACTATCAGAACCATCCTCCTTTACCAGGGTTGCCAACTCTCACGAGTTAAGCGTGAGACACACGCATTTGACCATCTTCACACGCTCACACGCCACACTTCCGATTTCTCATGCCGAAAAAAAATCTAGTTTATTTACCTCTGATCCACATATATGATTCAATGAGTTACTAGTTCACTGTGGCGCCAACCGCCGGCGATCGATCGATCGCGATATAACACTTAATTTGTGTCCATTTTACAACCCCCACTACAGTGCCTGTGTGTCTGCAGGGTGACTGTATCTGCTGTGTTTAATGAGTGCTGAGAGTGCAGTGATTATAAATGTGTACTGATCAGGTATTAATGTGTCTCTACAGATCTGGGTCTGGTCAGATAGGAGTAACTCCACATACAAGGACTGGGGCACTGGGCAGCCAGACAACCAAGGAAGGCAAGAAAACTGTGTAGAATTATACGGATCACAATCATACAAATGGAATGATGATTCCTGCAATATGAACTATCCATTTATTTGCTATAAAAGTGAGTAATCCAACATGATTATATGCAGCACATCTATTTTATGTCCATTACATTTTTATAGTTTGTGTTTGGAGCAGGTTCACTCACACACAGCTTGACAACACTTGGATAACTGGGCAGCCCAAAGACCCTGGTGTATCTGAGAATGATTACTGTGTGAATTTATACCAGACATATTCAAACCAATGAAACGATGCAGGCTGTCATTGGACACACACACACACACACACACACACACACACACACACACACACACACACACACACACACACACTGCAGTGTTACAGTATCAGGACATGAGTGCACATAAACATACATAGAATCTCAAGGCAGATAAAACAAGCATAAATGAGCAGAGCAGGTTCAACTCTAGTGGATTTAACTAGAATAAGATCTGCACAGAGTGAAGGAGTAAAAGTGTAAGTGTGTCTATAGCATGTTCTTTTTTTCTTCTTTTTTTTTTTTTTACATTTATTTTTTATTTTTGGCCCATATCCACCCCCCCATCTTTGGAGGACAACTTTGTATTTATGTACAGATCAAATTAAAACAATTCAGTATAATACAGTGCAATAGTGATGAAAATAATTGGGGTTAGGTGAACAATACAGGAGAGGAGAGAGAAGAGGGGGAGAGAAAGTAAAAAGGGAAAAGACAGAAGGGCAGAAAAAACACAGCACACCCCCCACACCCCCGAAAGCCACACATCACTCGGCAGGGCCCCCATCCCGCCGAGGAGCCCGAGCCGCCCCGGACCACATAGCATGTTCTACATATTTGGATATGATAACATACATCATACAGCATATAAGTATTTAGTATTTTTAACGTGATTCAGCAGCAGTGTTTACACAGTATAAAGTGCAGAGTGTAAAGTGTCATGTATGAAGACGTTATCATTACAGTTTATGTTGGGATGTGTTGCACCTGTGCCTTAGAGAGAGTGATGTGGTTCAGTACAGTTCAGACATGAGATCAGGTCCATCTCTGCAGTAGTGAGACTTTATATCAGACTCTTGTCTCCTGTGTCTCCAGTGTAGAATGTAGATGTGTGAGGGGTTTTGTCCAAGATGGATAGCAGCTTGTTCAGTGTCCTAGATGATTATATTCACTACATCTTTATTCTCTCCCTGCAGCAGAGATCCCACTGATTCTGGTTCAACAGGAGATGACGTGGTGGGAAGCTCTGAGCTACTGCAGACAGAATCATGTGGACCTGGTCTCTGTTCTCACTAATGAAACTCAGGGCTGGGTGGAGACAGTCAGTAAAAACGCCTCCACCACTAATGTGTGGCTGGGTCTGCGTCACACCTGCACCCTGGACTTCTGGTTCTGGGTGGGTGAAGAGTGTGTCTGCTACCAGAACTGGGCCCCGGGGAACGGGACAGGGGAGTCAGACTGCAGCAATGGAGAGAGATCAGGAGCACTGCAGTCTGGAAGTAAACAGTGGATCAGCCTGCCAGAGACCCACAAACTCAACTTCATCTGCACCGTCAATACTTATATTAGTAACAGAATGAATACTTAATGCAGCTTTAATTTCTTAAGGCATTAGAGAAGGCATGTTTAACTGTATCTGTCCCTCATGCATCGTGATGTTTTTCTCTCTCAGATATACAAAGCTTAAGAAACTGTCTACAAAACCATACTGACAATGTACAAACAACCTATATATGTTTTAGTTCTTTCTTGAATGTTAAGAGTTTAAACCATAGAGGCAGAGTGAATTGAATGTTTATTGCATAAGCTTTGCAGTCACTATTTTTGATGCAATAAACTAGAATGAGAAATGTTCCTGTCTCTCACCACCAGAGGTCCTCATCCCCAGAGTGCTGATGCAACCATGACTACCACTCCACCTGCTATCAATTATATAACAGCCTTATGTAAACCAGTGACGCTGAACCAGTAGTGATGGGAGTTATGGCTGTCTGATGAGAGCCTAATCTTTTGGCTCCGTTCCGCTTAAAGATCCGTTCAAATAATGTATCTTCGTTTTTTGTTTTGTTTGGCAGCAGGAGGCGCTACTGGGTAAACTATAAAACAGTGTTTATATAGGCCTAGCAATAATGAACAAGTATGCATATTGTGCTACATTGTCTTAAATGCATGCCTAACTCAAATACTTAAATGATAAAACAAAAAAATTCAACATTTACAATCGTGTGACATTAATGAGTAAGGAATGTGGCCGCCTATTTAAATCATAATAGTATTGGAGTGAGTTCGGAGGGTTTTCTAATGTTGTATTTGGTTTCATTTTGCTGTGATTCTTAATAGGAATTGTAATGTTTTATTGATTTTATTTCTTTTGTTTATTTCGTGTGGGGTGTTTGGTGGGCTTCAGCTTCTAAGCTTGGAAATCGCGGGATGGTGTTATTGGTCGTGCTGCAGAATTTTCCATAGTCCCGGTTATTATATGTGTGACGTGCGGAGGAACGGACACGACACGTAGCAGATGGGTGCAAACACGAACTTTACTTAACAATAAACACGTAGCTTCACTGCGGTGGCGCAAGCACAACAATGTGACACTCACACTGGCATGAAACTTAGACAAAGATGAGCACACGACACCGCGCTAGCGCACATTAAATAGGTGAGTTACACAGACCCACGTGACCTCGAGACAAGGCACAGGTGTAACAAACGAACACGCTCACAAGCAACCCACACCCACGGAAGTACAAACATGGACATAACAGCACGCAGACGACGTCATGACACGCCCACAGGGAAGGGTCCGGAGCTGTCACCGTGACAGAACCCTCCGCCAGGGGCTTGCTACTCCCAGAGCGTCCCGCGCAGCTGGGAAGCCCCGAACCAACACCGACGGGGCAGGTCCGGAGCCGCCGGGATCACAAGCCTCCGAGAGCCGTCACCCCCGACGGCGGGAACCGCCGCGAACAGCTCTAGCACACCCTCCCTGGGAAGACAGGGGAGAAAACATTAAACAATGGCACGCTGACAAACACACACACTGGATCATGAAACACCAATGGCACAAAAGGGAACAGTGGGTTAGGGAGACACAAGGGGACAGACAGAAACACCGGAACACAAACATTCAGTCCCGAAGCCAGGTTTCCCGCCTGAGGCAACGCCAGTAGCGGCGCGAAGGCTCCGGGGGCTGGAGACGCTGCAGCAGGCGGTGCTCCTCCCGCCTGTTGCGTCCGCTCACCGCCAGGTGCCGCACGGCCGGCGGACGCGCTGGGTGGAGCGCGACTGATCGACCGCTTGGGGGCAGTCCCTCTGGCGGGCGCTCGAGGTGCAGCGTGACTGTCCGACCGCTTGGGGGCAGTCCCTCTGGCGGGCGCTCGAGGTGCAGCGTGACTGTCCGACCGCTTGGGGGCAGTCCCTCTGGCGGGCGCTCGAGGTGCAGCGCGACTGATCGACCGCTTGGGGGCAGTCCCTCTGGCGGGCGCTCGAGGTGCAGCGTGACTGTCCGACCGCTTGGGGGCAGTCCCTCTGGCGGGCGCTCGAGGTGCAGCGTGACTGTCCGACCGCTTTGGGGCAGTCCCTCTGGCGGGCGCTCGAGGTGCAGCGTGACTGTCCGACCGCTTGGGGGCCGTGTTTCGGGCCAATGCGCGAGGTGCAGCGCGATTGTCTGACCGCTTGGGACCCATGCTTCGGGCAGACGCGCGAGGTGCAGCGCGGCTTGCGGCCCGTTTGGATGCAGCGAGACCGGCGGGGCTCGCGGCGACCCACCCCCTGGGTCCGCGGCCCCCTCCGTTGCCAGGCCAGCCCCCTCTGGAGCCGGTATCGGGGGTGGTGTCCATCTCCGGCTCCTCATCCTCGGCCACGCTCCAGTCCATGGACCGAGCGGGGGTCTCGCATCGGGAGTGTTCCATGGGCTCCTCCTCGCAGGAATCCCCACTCTCCGATGCGATCGAACTGTCCGGTCCGCTCCCGCCCCCCTTGTATACTGTCGGGAGCGAACACACCGACGGAGGGCTCTCCCCCTCGCTCTCCTCTCCGTAGTCGGAGGGAAGGGGACTGACGTCATCCCCCCCGTAGCGAACGGTGCTCTCCGAGCAAACCGACGGGGAGTACCCCTCTGCCTCTGAGTCCACCTCTGTCGCCTCGCACTCAGATGGCGGAGCACTGACGTCTTCCTCCCCGTAGCAGACCGTGCTCCGTGAGCACACTGACGGGGAATACTCCTCCTCCTCGCAGAGCATGTACGCGCACACGGGGTTCCTCATCATCTCCTGCTCGGAGACGGGGGCTTCGTGGCGACGGACTGGGGAAGAGCCGTGGTGGTGACGGCTCTTCCTCTTCCCCTTGGGCGCCCGGTTGGCGTATCCAGGCATCCCTCTTTATCTTTCGGCTCGTCTTTCTGTGATGTGCGGAGGAACGGACACGACACGTAGCAGATAGGGTGCAAACACGAACTTTACTGCACATAGAACACGTAGCTTCACTGCGGTGGCGCAAGCACATCACTGTGACACTCACACTGGCATGAAACTTAGACAAAGACGAGCACACGACACTGCGTGAACGCACATTAAATAAGTGAGTTACACAGACCCACGTGACCTCGAGACAAGGCACAGGTGTAACAAACGAACACGCTCACAAGCAACCCACACCCACGGTAGTACAAACATGGACATAACAGCACGCAGACGACGTCATGACACGCCCACAGGGAAGGGTCCGGAGCTGTCACCGTGACAATATGATTGCTTGTAATACGAGTTTGTCACATTATTGCCATCATTTTATTGTTTTGTATGGTGTTATAAAAAAAAACTGATTGTAATAAAAATGTTTGCGTGACTGTCGTCCTCATTCATCTTGGGAAATATTTATATGTTGCTCACTAAATCAGTAGTTACCAATGATTGGGACGGACAGATCCCTTTTATGCTAAAGTGGGATTGTTTGAGTGTAACTATTTGGGGATTGTTTAACGGCAAGTGTATTGTGGGCCTGAGTGAGCAGAGTTTACAACAGCTTAATTGAGAATGATTAATTTATATTGGGTCCAGTGTAATGTAGCAGGTTGCCAGAGGTGAAGCAGGAAACACAACAGGGTCACCCAGATGGACTTCAGAGTCTGAGAGAGAGATTCAGAGAGAGATGTACTCGCGAGCCTCTACCTGCGTAACACCGGCGAGTCTGTTAACTCAGCAATCAGCGCGCGCTTGAGAGCTCATTTTAAAGGCTATTGAGCAGGTGTAGATAATCTGGCTTGATTGACAATAGATTGACACTTGATCTTGATTGACACTTGATCTGACAATATTCATAGAAGGGCCAAGTATTTGTCCAACATCCTTGCACACAATAGCACGCAGTCAATTGTTAATATCCCTCAACTTTTAACTTTCATGGCATTCAGCAACAGTAAGTGAATGAGTGCATAATTCACTGAAATTTAAAGACCATTTACAGAATGAAAAGCATACCATCAGGTCCTACTGGAGCAGAACAATCATTTGACGTCTGCACAGGATTCTGTGCACCACACTGGAAGATGTCTGAAAGCAGCAAATGACAAATTATTTAACATAAGCCTAGTGTCACAATACACACGCAATCAGTTATTACTTTCCAAGAGAGCCTCTTACCAACAGATCTTGTAGGATCTGCACTGATCGGTGACTCTGGTGGCTCAGTAGAATGGGGAGTTAAGTCATCAACTTCACTCTACTTGTCCTCATCAGAGAGAGTCCCAGTTTGTGGCTAAAATACAAATATATGTCACAAACTATTCAGCAGAAACCATGTTGTCTAAAAGACCACGTTATTATTTATTTAAAACTGAAGGAAAGACTTGAAAGCTTAAAATAGTGAGTTGTGGTAGATGTGGTAATATATGAACCAATAAACATTTGTCACGTAGGGCAACGCCCCCTCTCGTAGCTGTCACTCTGGGTTCCCTTGTGTCTGTGTTTCCGTGCCTGTTTCTCTCGCCCCGCTCGTTTGTCTTTGTGATTCCTTGTTTATTACCACGCCCTCGTTATTACCGTCACCTGCCCCTCGTTTAATGTCATTGTATTTAAGTCCCGTCATTCCCCAGTCTGGTATCCGTGGTTTTGTCTTTCCAGTTTGTTCATGCTGTTGGTTTGTTCCTGTTTGCCGTGAGTTCTGCCGTGTTGTTTGCGTTTTGGTTTACCCGTCCTCCGTGAGTTTTGCCTGCCCTTCCGTTGTTCGCCCGCCTCGTTGTTTCCCTTGTCTATTATCATGCCTGTTTACGTTTCATGTCTGGATAGCCTGCACGTTATGACCCCTGCCTGTATATACGACTCCGAGTTCGGTATTCCCATGAATAAATCTCGCTCATCTCAGCGTTTGTGTCCGTCTCCTCGCCCCGTTGCATATGCAACGTTACATAACCACGGATCTTACCAGGACACAGCGAGAGAGTGAGACTCCGGTGAGTTTAGTCGCTGTAACGAGTTGTTGGCTGCTTCCGTGCAGTTTAACTCTCATGTGTTACAGCGCGAACGAGCCGGAGACAGGAATACCCCTGGCGCTGTGGGAACAAGGAAGTCTCGTCGCAGACCGAAGAAAGCGCAGTCTCTCACTACTGGCTTTCGCGACGAGACTCCTATTGAGCGCTGTGAGTCTGCCCTGCTTGCAGCGGGCAGACGGAATGAGCGCACAGACGAGCGTTGGCTTAACCCTCGGTTTGCTCTCGGTGGCCACTGCGAGCTCCCGACGCCTCGGAGGAGGCAGAGCCGTCGCAGAGAGAGCAACCGAGAGGCTTCTGTGTCTGTGTGTTCTTCCAGGCTCGCCCAGGACCCCAGTGACGCAGACCTCCCTCCGATGATCCCGGAAGCCGCTCCCCTAAGGCTCCCAAATAATTTTTTGGGGGGGAGTACTAGCCACTCACCTCAGGAGTGGCCGGCTCGGAACCCGGAGGACGTCAGCGCGGCGGACACAGCCCCCGATGACGTCAGTATGGCGGACACGCCCCCCGAGGACGTCAGTATGGCGGACACGCCCCCCGAGGACGTCAGTGCGGCGACTCCGCCCCCCGAGGACGTCAGTGCGGCGACTCCGCCCCCCGAGGACGTCAGTGCGGCGACTCCGCCCCCCGAGGACGTCATGTCACGTCTGCGGCCTGTTCCCGCTGCCCGTCGGCAGTCCACGCCAGTTCCCGTTCCCGCTGCCCGTCGGCAGTCCACGCCGGTTCCTGTCCCTGCGACCCAGGAGAGGTCGTCCACGCCGGTTCCTGTCCCCGCTGCCCGTAGGCAGTCCGTGCCTGTTCCTGTCCCCGCGACCCAGGAGAGGTCGTCCACGCCAGTTCCTGTCCCTGTGACCCAGGAGAGGTCGTCCACGCCGGTTCCTGTCCCCGCTGCCCGTAGGCAGTCCGTGCCTGTTCCTGTCCCCGCGACCCAGGAGAGGTCGTCCACGCCGGTTCCTGTCCCCGCGACCCAGGAGAGGTCGTCCACGCCGGTTCCTGTCCCCGCGACCCAGGAGAGGTCGTCCACGCCGGTTCCTGTCCCCGCGACCCAGGAGAGGTCGTCCACGCCGGCTCCTGTTCCCGCTGCCTGCCTGCCGGCTCCTGTTCCCGCTGCCTGCCTGCCGGCTCCTGTTCCCGCTGCCTGCCTGCCGGCTCCTGTTCCCGCTGCCTGCCTGCCGGCTCCTGTTCCCGCTGCCCGCCGCCCGGCCGCGCCTGTGCCCGCTGCCCGCCGCCCGGCCGCGCCTGTGCCCGCTGCCCGCCGCCCGGCCGCGCCTGTGCCCGCTGCCCGCCGCCCGGCCGCGCCTGTGCCCGCCGCCCGCCGCCCGGCCGCGCCTGTGTCCCCAGAGACTGTGCTGCCCTCTATTGGGCCTGGACTCTTTGTGCCCCCTGCTCTGCCATGTGCCCCCGTCTCTTTGTCCATGTTCCCCTTGCTCCCATGTTCTGTCCCTGGTTTTGTGTTGGTCCCAGTTCTGTCTCCCCCGGCCCTGCACCCGTGTCTCCCCCTGGCCCTGCCCGTACTGCCGTATCTCGACCCAGCTCCTGGCCAGTCTCTGCTCCCCTGTCTCCAGTCCCTGCCATGCCCCAGGTCCCATGTCCTGTCCCTCTGGTCCGTCCCGTGTCTGCTGTCCCTTGCCGTGTGCCGTAGTTCCCTGTCCTGTCCTAGTCGGTGTCCCTGTCCTGTCTGCCCTTGCGTGCCCCGGAGTGGCACGCTTTGAGGGGGGGTTCTGTCACGTAGGGCAACGCCCCCTCTCGTAGCTGTCACTCTGGGTTCCCTTGTGTCTGTGTTTCCGTGCCTGTTTCTCTCGCCCCGCTCGTTTGTCTTTGTGATTCCTTGTTTATTACCACGCCCTCGTTATTACCGTCACCTGCCCCTCGTTTAATGTCATTGTATTTAAGTCCCGTCATTCCCCAGTCTGGTATCCGTGGTTTTGTCTTTCCAGTTTGTTCATGCTGTTGGTTTGTTCCTGTTTGCCGTGAGTTCTGCCGTGTTGTTTGCGTTTTGGTTTACCCGTCCTCCGTGAGTTTTGCCTGCCCTTCCGTTGTTCGCCCGCCTCGTTGTTTCCCTTGTCTATTATCATGCCTGTTTACGTTTCATGTCTGGATAGCCTGCACGTTATGACCCCTGCCTGTATATACGACTCCGAGTTCGGTATTCCCATGAATAAATCTCGCTCATCTCAGCGTTTGTGTCCGTCTCCTCGCCCCGTTGCATATGCAACGTTACAACATTTAAGCCATTACATTAAAGTTATGGTAAATCATCACTATGATGTGTATGAATTCAGTGAACTTATGTGCCATTTCACAAGTTACAATATCATACATTACAGCATTAACTGTTGTTGCCCTGCTCCTGACCAGCCTCTGGTCTACAGTCTTCTGCTGCCCTCTCTCTGCCCTCTCTCTTTGGCCAAAAACTTGCTGAATTCCTGCCTGACACTGACCCTTTCTTTTTATATTCTCTATCATTGCCAAACATTATATTTTATGTTAACACACAAGTTACAAAGAAGAATATGAATTCGCATTACATTTATTAGCCAAATGCTAACGTTCATGTCTAAACACAAGTAGGGCCTCAGTTAACACTACTGTCAACTAATGTTAGCTTTGCTTCTTAATTTAATGTTTATCAGACTTAAGCTACGTGACAGCTGTGAGTAAACAGGGATTTATGACTTACCAACCAATTCAAAAGTGCCATCGGTTGTGGATAGAAAAACGTTCTCCGCCGGATCGTGCAAATCTTCTGTAAGCTTTATTCTTGCTGGACATTCCGATTTGGCGCCACTAGTGTTTGGGTATGGAATTGCATCCACCTATAATCTGATGATCGTCTCTCTCGGGCAAAGGACAGATGAGTGACAGGACAGGGGCACTTCAGGGGCCAATCAGATTTCAGCTGGGGCCAATGCCCCTGTGGCCCCACCCCTAGAACCGCCACTGGTACACAGGTGTACGCAGAACAAAATTTCGTTGCATTTAGCCTCGCACAGTGTACAACAGTATTTTGGATATATAAGAAAAATAAACAAGATGAAATGAAATGTATCAATAGATTTCCAGTAACCAGAGTTGAGAGAAGATTGACCAAAATACGTGGTGAGAGTGTCCCAAAAAGAGATATAGAGTGTCCCAAAAAGAGATATAGAGTGTACAATATATAGAGTGTCCCAAAAAGAGATATAGAGTGTACAATATATAGAGATATAGAGTGTCCCAAAAAGAGATATAGTGTCCCAAAAAGAGGTATAGAGTGTACAATATATAGAGATATAGAGTGTCCCAAAAAGAGGTATAGAGTGTACAATATATAGAGATATAGAGTGTCCCAAAAAGAGGTATAGAGTGTACAATATATAGAGATATAGAGTGTCCCAAAAAGAGGTATAGAGTGTACAATATATAGAGATATAGAGTGTCCCAAAAAGAGGTATAGAGTGTACAATATATAGAGATATAGTGTCCCAAACAGAGGTATAGAGTGTACAATATATAGAGATATAGAGTGTCCCAAAAAGAGGTATAGAGTGTACAATATATAGAGATATAGTGTGTCCCAAAAAGAGGTATAGAGTGTACAATATATAGAGATATTGTCATGTGGTCCTGTCTCCCCCCTTGTCAGTCTTGACTTTTGTTTTGTTCTCTGTGTTTGCGTGTCTTTTATTTTGACATTTCCTAGTTGTCTCTGGTTTCACACCCCTGCCATGTTCCCTGCCCCTCGTTATCACCTTCAGGTGTGTCTTGTTGTGTCCCTTGTTTAGTTGATGTATTTAAGTCCTGTGTTTGGTCCTGGTGGTTGTGGGTTATTGAATGTTGTTAAGCTGTATAGTGTGATCTGTGAGTATTTGGTTTGTCTCTATGACTTTTGTGGTTCTTGCTTCTTTAGTGTTAGTTTTATTGTTATCTTTGGTCTTTGTATGAGTTGTGTTGTTTTTGTGTTGGAAAATTGTATTAAAACCTCTGAAAAGCTGCATATGCGTCCCACCTGCTCAGCCAGTTCGTTACAGATATAGTGTCCCAAAAAGAGGTATAGAGTGTACAATATATAGAGATATAGAGTGTCCCAAAAAGAGGTATAGAGTGTACAATATATAGAGATATAGTGTCCCAAAAAGAGGTATAGAGTGTACAATATATAGAGATATAGTGTCCCAAAAAGAGGTATAGAGTGTACAATATATAGAGATATAAAGTGTCCCAAAAAGAGGTATAGAGTGTACAGCTGGGATGCTGAATGTAAAAGTGCAGAAATGTAGCAGCCGGGATAATTTAAATATGGGTATGTGGAATGGATATATATGTACATCTGCTTATATCTATATGTATATACAAATCTACAGATAAATAGATAAAACAGGATAGTAGCCCGAATAAATATAGTAAGGTGACACGGTTTTATTTCCTGCCCTCGTCCAAGACGTCGTGTTCAGCAGTCTGATGGTTTGAGGGAAAAAGCTGTTGCCAAACCTGGTGGTCCTGCACCGAATGCTCCTGAATCTTTTTCCTGAAGCCAGCAGTGAGAACAGTCCACAGTGAGGATGTGAGGGGTCTCAGATGATGTTGAGTGCTCGTGATATGCAGCGCACTGGTGCGAGGTCCTGGATGGGAGGAAGAGAAGACCCGATGATCTTCTCCGCTGACCTCACCACTCTCCTCACATTCTTCCGGTCAGAGTCACTGCAGCCTTCACACCACACACACAATCGCTTCTCTGCCTGCCTTCTCTCGGAGGACAAATTTCGATTGCGGTGAAAAATTACAATTGACAAAAATATGGCACATTTACATTTTTACACACACACACACACACACACACACACACACACACACACAGAGTCAGGTCAACTTCATACCACAGGAGTTGCTGATTGTGAAGTTGCTCAGTTAGTTTGAGTGTCTTGTGCTGTGTCTTATAATGTCATAGAATAATCAGTTATGCTATCTGACAAAACAGGAAATGTAGTTACTCTTTCAGGATTAGTGACATCATCCAGTCCAACAAAGAAGCAGGTCAATGATCCACTATAGTAAGGCCATTGATTTACTGAGTAACATTTACATTCCCAAATAAACCAGGAACGATCAGACCAGTTACTGTTGAAGCCACCTAAACACTAACTTCATTATGCAAACCATGAGAGTTAATAGTTGCCAAAATCTTGCACAGTATCTGGTCTCAGGGTGTGTCTCTCTAATGCTCTCTGGACATCTGACCTGCTTCCTCAGACTGACCCTCACTGTCCTGTTCCAAAGAGTCCTACTGCTGTCTGCTTGGGGGCGGGGCTTCGTCCCTGCTCTGGTAACAGACGTCAGCACCTGCTCACCTGCTTAAAGAAGGTTGTTATTGTAGTGTTTTAATTTGCATGTTGATCAATGGAAATTTGTGTAAATAAGGATCAAAAATGAATACAAAGACCCAGTTGTTCAGAGCTTAGTTTAGATCTGCTGTATGTACACAGAGCAAAGACCAAACACAGCAGACAAACTAACAGAGCAGCAACACAATCACTTACAGGTAAGAAAAGAATTTTTAAAAGCTTCAAACCCAGCAGACGTCATTCTGGATGTACGTCATTAATTCATTTTATGTATTCATCCTGATTATTCATGCATGTTTACACCCACACATGGATGTATATGTTTAGTTAGCATTAAATATAAGGTCTTTGTTATTAATTATGAATGAATGAATGTTCAATTTATATAGCGCCTTTTAAGATACCCAAGGTCGCTTTAGGTAGGTTTATGAATTTTAGTACTTTACTTTCCCCCTGTTTTTTTTATACTTTAAAAACTGGATTATTAGTTTTACAATATTAGTTTGGATTATGTTTAAATAAACTAATGAAAGGCTGAGGACAGCAGGAGAGATGAAGACTGAAGAATTTGAGCTGAAGTGGTGAAGTTTTAACTTAATGTGATTATCAGCACGTTAAATGTAAATGTGCCATATTTTGTCAATTGTGATTTTTACACCCCAATCGAAATTTGTCCTCCGCTTTTAACCCATCTGTGCAGTCAGAACACAAACACACACACACTAGTGATTACTAGGGGGCTGTGGATCACACGTGCCCAGAGCGGTGGGCAGCCCTAGCCCGGCGCCCGGGGAGCAGTTGGGGTTAGGTGCCTTGCTCAAGGGCACCTCAGTCATGGCCTCAGGTCTGGGAATTGAACCCACGACCCTCCGGTCACAAGACCAGTTCCCTAACCGCCAGGCTATGACTGCCCCAATATGTATAAATATGTGATTATTAGCATTATCATATCATAAATATCATCATATCATGACCTCATCATAATGATAGAAGTTATATGTTCTTTATTAATAAATGCATGTTTAATGTCTAAATCATCTGTGTTCATGTGGATGCCGTACTGTTTAATTCTGCTGTTCTCAGATCAGTACGAATTTCATGTTCATCTCTTAAATGTCCCTGTCTGATATCATTCATATAAATGGAAAAAAGTTTAATTAGTTTATTTAAATTATTTTGGTGTAATGTGACAAATGTGTTTGAGAATGTGTGGTGATTTACTATATACTGTGTGTGTGTGTGTGTGTGTGTGTGTTTGTGGGTATGTTATTAGAGTATAACACATTGGTAAATAACAATAACAGGCATTGGGTCTCCAGGAAATCTACATGTATGTGTTTCTTTAAAGCAAATTAGCATAAAAAAATAAAACATTGGACAGTATGTACACAGAGAAAAGGCAAAACACTAAAGGAGACAGACACAGACATATTGATAAACGTTCCAGAGATACAATACTGAGCTCATATAGATTCTGAATCATTTAAATGTATTTCTGGTGGAGTAACTTCCTCTTCATCTCTGAGGCAGGCACAAGTATATAAAACACTGAAAATAATCAAACAATTTTTAATGGGGTCATTTGGAATACGAAAAACCATAAACTACACAGTGTTGTAGCCACTGATGACAAGATACTGTGAAACTCTATGTCAGTAGAACAGTGTAGTTACCTACAATCACCTACATACACCAATTACTGAGGTTAGACAGTTGTAGTGTGATGTTCCAAAAAGGTGAAAACTGCGTTTCAGAATATTTTATTAATACCAATTTTGACTGTGTTTTTTTGCATATTGTATTCAGGAACCTTAAAAAAATTCTAAAGTACTAGAAATCATATAAAGAACGTTAAAGTGTGTTAAATTCAGACCATTCCTTCTGAAAAACTCAGGCTAGAAATAAATGAAAATATAAATCATTTTACAAAATATGGCACAATTGTTTAATAAAACGCTTTGGTTCATTAAGGTAAAGTTCTACTGTTGTGGGAGGAAAGGTATCAGAATGGCAGTGGCACGTCCTTAGTATCCATGACAACCACAATAAAGAAGCACACAAACTCAGAGCTCGCAGTTGCGTTATAACTGCTCATTTAGCGCAAAGCGCGTAATAGTTCGTAAAGATCAACATGTGCAGAGTCTGCAGCACGCAGTCTCTGTCAAGATCCATCTCTGGTAGCGCAGGGGTCTCTCTCAAGGGCTTTGAGGAGTACACAGCACTGGAGGTCTGGACATGTGGGGTTATACAGTGAGGAAAAGAGGACAGGGGCTATAGAACAGGGACAGTTAATGATGAGAGGGAGGGTCAGTATAGAGGAGACGTGTGTGTGTGTGTGTGTGTGCGTGCGTGCATGTGTCTGTGTGAGTGAGTGTGTGTATGTGTGTGTGTGTGTGTGTTGAATTAAGTTTCTTTCTTTCTTTCTTAATCATTGATTTTGAAGTATTTTTTGCCATTTCACGAAGTGGAATCATAGAAAAATACAGATGTGAGTTACTGTGATTTAATGTGTGAATCTCCCACACCTTGTGCTCCACAGTCATGTGTTCAACACTGCAGTTCATCCTGCTGTTCTCAGGTCAGTGTCAGTTTCATCTCCAAAACTCTCTGCTGTGTCATTATTGTGGTGTCCTGCTCATGGGAGGTTTTGATTCTAACAGGACTGTGGGCTCTTGCCATGTGTGTGACTCGCCAGTTTTATGTGGTGGAAGAACTAAAGAACTGGACTGATGCTCAGACCTACTGCAGAGGAAATTATACTGATCTGGCAACCATTGAGAACCAAGAGGACATGGATACTATACTCACTCTCGGGGGACAGTCAGCAGACAAATACTGGATAGGACTGACACGGAATGTTGACCAGAACAACAAGACTGTAAGCAGTTTGAATATTTAATGCCGTTATAATCAAGGACGGATTAAGTATAGTCTGCCCCCCCCTCCTCCATCACTCCATCCACCTCGCCTGCCTCAGCCAGCATCTTCTTCGTAAAGAAGAAGGACGGTGGTCTGAGGCCTTGCATAGATTACCGAGGGCTCAGTTCCCTCTTGGTAGGCTACTCCTACCCGCTTCCTCTAGTGCCGTCGGCACTGGAGCAGCTGAGTTCATTCTTAATACGAGCCAGTTTGGAGAATGAACGCTCCCCTTCACAATTTGTGATAGGCACAGTCAAAAAAAGTCTAAGTGCTATGTAGACATTTGGAAAGGTTGACTGTAAATGGACTCCATTGTACTTTCCCGACATGTTACTTGAATTAACATATGACTGGCCCCTACAGTTGGATAAGTCTAGGCCCAGATTCTCCACCATAGCAACAACACACTCTGCCAAACTGTCCCCACTATGGTTTTCAATAGGCTCAAAAGCTAGAAAACGCTCAACTACATGTCCGTCATTATTAACAAACCTGAAAATAAAAGTAAGTTGGTCCACATGAGCAAGGTCTGGAGTGCAGTCAACTATAACAGAGAAGTATTTTGATTCTTTGATCTCATTAACAATTGCCTGCTTTGTTCTCTGTCCCATCAAATGGATAAATTCTTCACACACTGTTGATGATAAGTAGGACACAGAACCTTTTCCCTTACCTCCAAACCTTTGGAGGTGCTCAGCTAGGAATGGGTCAAATTTGGCTAAGAGTTCTATGATGCCCAAAAAATTACCATTTTGGGCTGATCCTAATTGCTCCTCATCTCCCCTGAAAGCAAGTCCCCTCTGCCCCAAAAACTGGATGACTAACAACTCTTTTCAAAACTTCCCGCCAGTATTGTCTTTCTGTGTCAATTTGTTTGACAATATCAGAATCAATTGTTGCTGTGCCTCTGGAGCGATTATATAATGCTACAATCACAAAATTGTAGAACCAGATACAATATGTAATAAAAAAGGCTGAACTATAACTATTTAGCTATAAATTGTTGTTATTGTAAATGTATTGTATGTATGTACTATTATAAAGTGTTACGGTGGGTCGGCCGAGTGGCCACCAGAGGGCGCGTGTACCCGCTCGTGCACGGACACATCACACACCCTCTAGCACTAGGCCACTACCACACTCACAATCACCTCATTACTAACACCTGTGCATGGTTGGTGTGCTCCCTTTATCTTCCCACAGGGCGTGCAGTCCAGTGCTGCACATTCCTGAGGACTACGCGCTTCCTCCGCGAGTTGCACGTCGCACGAGAGGAGTCCTTCGTTTTTCCTTTTGTTTTGATGATTCTCTGCTCTTCGTGAGCCTAAAGCTTCTGTGTGTTATCGCTGCTGTCATGGATAATAAAGAACATGACGCACAGCCATTGCCTCTGGCCGCCTCTGTTACCCCGTCACAGAATGTGCAGCCTGGAGCGACCGGAGGCAGCGAGACGTCGCCTCTAGAGGTACTGGCCTTTCAGGGCCAGGCCATAGGAAAGCAGCAGCAAGAACTAAACGAGCTGAGGAATGTGATGTCCTCCATAACGGGTTGTCTCCAGGCTCTCTCTACACAAGTAGAAGCAGACCGTAACACACGGGCTGCCCAGAGAGAGAGAGTGCCCATCTCCCCTCCGGAGGCATACGGAGGAGAGCCAGAGGGCTGTGAGGGCTTCCTGGTACAATGCCGGCTCTATTTCACGTATCAGCCACAAATGACGGATCAGGCCAAGGTGGCGTACGTCATTTCTCGCCTCAAGGACAAGGCGCTTACATGGGGTGCTGCGCTTATGTCAGGGGACTCGCCCCTCACCCAAAACTATGACTCGTTCCTTCGAGGACTCCGTGAGGTGTTCCATCATCCACGCCAGGGGCATGCATGCGGGCAGAGCCTACTGCGGTTGCGACAGGGCACTCGATCTGCGGCCGAGCACGCCCTGGAGTTCCGTACCCTGGCCGCAGGGACGGCATGGAACGATGCGGCCCTCACGGACGTATTTTTGCATGGTTTGAAGCCTGAGTTAAGAGCCGAACTGTCCTGTCGTCCCGAGGAACAGTCGCTCAATGAGGTGGTGAGACTGGCGATCACCTACGACCGTCTGCTGCAGGACAGAGCCAAGACTTCCACCCCTACGCCTACGCTGCCTGTTCCGACGCGGGAGCCCACCCAGGAGAGAAACCAGGTAGAACCTATGCAAGTGGGAGAGACGACGGCCCCGGCCCGAGACCCTGGCTCTCGGGGGGGTCGCCCCCGGGTGAGTATATCCCTGACTGGGAATTTACTTACCTGGCGTGTTCAAATCACTTACGGGGATGTCTCTCTTGGGGTTTCTGCATTAGTGGACTCGGGATCGTCGGAGAACCTGATGCGGCGGAGCTTGGCGGAGGAGCTCGGAGTTCCCCTGAGGAGATTGGACCAGCCGAGGCGCGTGCACGCACTGGACGGCCGACCTGTGGGCGGGGGTGTCATCTCACAGCGCACTGCACCAGTCCGTCTCAGCATTCAGGGTCGCACCGAGTACATTAGCTTCTACATCCTCCCCGTCACGCGTCACGCCATCACTCTAGGGCTTCCCTGGTTTAGATTGCACAATCCGATAATAAACTGGATCACAGGCCGTTTGATAAGGTGGGTCACGCCCCTCCGTAGGGATAGACTCCCCCCCAAGGTGCTGGCTCAATCAACCAGTATAGAGAGCCCCAACATCGCGACTCAGCAAAACATACCCTCGCAGTATCGGGATCTGAGGGAGGTGTTCAGCACGGCCAAAGCGTCACGTCTTCCTCCTCATCGCCCCTGGGACTGTTGCGTAACGCTCAAGGAAGGCACCACTCCTCCTCGCGGTAGAGTCTATCCTCTCTCCCAGGAGGAGGAACGCATAATGAGTCAGTACATTAAAGAGGCTCTAGCTCAGGGCTACATCACTCCCTCTACCTCGCCCGCCTCGGCCAGCGTCTTCTTCGTAAAGAAGAAGGACGGGGGTTTGAGGCCATGCGTAGACTATCGAGGGCTCAATTCCCTCTTAGTCAACTATTCCTACCCACTGCCTTTGGTGCCTTCGGCACTGGAGCAGTTAAGGTCAGCGAATTGGTTTACTAAACTGGATCTGCGCAGCGCCTATAACCTCATCCGCATCCGCGAGGGGGATGAGTGGAAGACGGCGTTCAGTACCACCACTGGGCACTACGAATACCGGGTCCTGCCTTATGGCTTGGCTTCTGCCCCGTCGTACTTCCAGGCGTTCATAAACGAGGCTCTAAGGGAGTACCTGAATAGATGCGTCGTCGCTTATATCGATGACATCCTCATCTATTCAAGCTCCTTTGATCGACATGTGCAGGATGCACGAGCAGTCCTGGGCACTCTCTTGCGCAATCGTCTGTATTGTAAGCTAGAGAAGTGCGAGTTCCACCTACGGGCAGTGAACTTCCTAGGCTACACCATCAGGCCAGGCTCCGTACACATGCAACCGGGCAAGGTAGAGGCGGTGGTCGGATGGGCGCAGCCTCACACACGGCGCGAGCTGCAGCGGTTCATCGGCTTTGCGAGCTTTTACAGGCGGTTCATCCGTTCGTTTAGCCAGATAGCGAAACCTCTGACTGACTTATTACGCGGGGGAGCTAAAAACCTTAACTGGACTGAAGCCGCTGCCCAAGCGTTTGACGGTATCAAACAGGCTTTCGTTAAGGCTCCCGTGTTACAGCAGCCTGATCCCAAACGCCCGTTCATCGTCGAGGTTGATGCTTCTAACGTCGGAGTGGGAGCCGTGCTGTCGCAGCGCCTCAAGAAGCACGGCTCGCTACGTCCTATAGCTTTCTACTCCAAGAAGCTAACAGCGGCGGAATGCAATTACGGGGTCGGTGACAGGGAGTTACTGGCGATGCGGCTAGCCTTTGAGGAGTGGAGGCACTGGCTAGAAGGAGCCAAACACCCCTTTGCAGTAATCACCGATCACAAAAACCTGGAATACCTAAAGAGCACGAAGCGCATGAACGCACGCCAGGCGAGATGGTCTCTCTTCTTTTCGCGCTTCAAGTTTCAGGTGACGTACCGGCCCGGTCCGAAGAACACTCGAGCGGATGCCCTGTCCCGCTCGTTTCCCGGGAGTGCGGATTCCACTAGCGACGAGCCGGTTTTGTCTCCCGACTGTTTCGTGGGTGCGGTGGATTGGGAGATCGACAGAGCCATCGCCGCCGCCAACCCGCACCCCAGATGTCCACCTCACCGAAAGTATGTGCCTCCTGCCCAGCGTACTGCACTGATCAGCTGGGCACACACGTCTGTAGGCACGGGGCATCCGGGAACAACCAAGACTGCCCAGCTGCTGGGCGCCCGATACTGGTGGCCCGGTCTGCACCGCGACGTGCTGGCGCATGTAGCATCCTGCCCTGACTGCGCACGGAGCAAAGTGCCCCGCACTCCGCCTGCAGGTAAGCTGCTCCCTCTGCCTGTACCGGCGCAGCCCTGGACGCACATAGCCCTGGATTTTGTGACGGACCTCCCGTCTTCAGAGGGCAACACCACAATCCTGGCGGTCATAGATCGCTTCTCGAAGATGGTGCGTTTCGTGCCCCTGCCCGGCCTGCCAACCGCGTGGGAGACTGCGGATCTGCTGTTCCGGCACGTGTTCCGGCAATTCGGCCTGCCTGAGGACATCGTGTCGGACAGAGGTCCGCAGTTCACTTCGCGGGTATGGCGGGAGTTTCTCTCAAAACTTAACATCACAGTCAGCCTCACGTCTGGTTACCATCCGCAGGCAAACGGGCAGGTGGAGAGGACCAACCAGGAGCTAGGGAGGTTCCTGAGAGCATACGGCAGCGCACACCCTGACACCTGGTGCTCCCTGCTTTCCTGGGCTGAGTATGCTCAGAACTCCCTCGTGCAAGCCAGCACAGGTATGACTCCCTTTGAGTGTGTGTTCGGTCGGCAGCCTTCCTTGTACCCGTGGAATGCCCCCGCGTCGGATCAGCCCGCCGTTGAGGAGTGGTGCAGGAGGAGTGAGAGTGTGTGGGCGGCCACCCACCTCCGGCTCCAGGAGGCCGTCCGACGTTTCAAACGGCAGGCAGACCGCAGGAGGAGCGAAGCGCCCCCCTACCAGGTCGGGGACAAGGTCTGGGTCTCCACTGGGGATGGCAGGCTGGGTTCAAGAGGTAAGCTGGGGGATCGCTACACCGGTCCATACGTCATCACGCGGCGCCTCAACCCGGTGACTTACAGGATCGGCCTGCCAGGGGATCGCCGTGTCTCCCGAGCTTTCCATGTGTCTGCGCTAAAGCCCCTGCGGGAGGGGCCCCTAAGCGAAGACGACACCGCGCGGCCGCCCTCGCCTCTGCAGCTTCCGGATGGGCCTGCGTATCGTGTACACCGGCTGGTTGACTCCCGTCGCAGAGGCAGGGGGCTCCAGTACTTAGTGGACTGGGTGGGCTACGGTCCTGAGGAGCGCAGTTGGGTTCCGGCCTCCCGGGTGCTGGGCCCCTCCCTCATCGCCTCCTTCCACCGGGCTCATCCTGACCGTCCTGCGCCTCGGGGTCCTGGGAGACCGAGGGTTCGTCGGCTGGAGGGGTCCTTGGGGGGGGGCTCTGTTACGGTGGGTCGGCCGAGTGGCCACCAGAGGGCGCGTGTACCCGCTCGTGCACGGACACATCACACACCCCCTAGCACTAGGCCACTACCACGCTCACAATCACCTCATTACTAACACCTGTGCATGGTTGGTGTGCTCCCTTTATCTTCCCACAGGGCGTGCAGTCCAGTGCTGCACATTCCTGAGGACTACGCGCTTCCTCCGCGAGTTGCACGTCGCACGAGAGGAGTCCTTCGTTTTTCCTTTTGTTTTGATGATTCTCTGCTCTTCGTGAGCCTAAAGCTTCTGTGTGTTATCGCTGCTGTCATGGATAATAAAGAACATGACGCACAGCCATTGCCTCTGGCCGCCTCTGTTACCCCGTCACATAAAGCTTACACTTCTACCATTATCAATAATGTAATATGCAAATAACAATAAACTTTTAAAAAAGCTGTGAGTTGCTAGTTAGCAATGTTACACTAGCCTTGAAAAAGGCTGTGAACTTTTCAAAGTTTAATATAGTAAATATAGTAATGTAATATTATATCATGTAATATAATATATAAGCCTTTGAAAAGACTATGAAAAGAATGTAACAGAATATATGCAATATAGTATAGTATAATATAATATAAAAATATTTATATATATTATAAAATAATATAATGCAGTATAAAGGTTAATGAGCCTTTAAAAGGCTGTTGGTTGCTGATCTGGTAATAGCAAGGTAAAAGTTGTAGTAAAAGCACAGAGCAAGTTCACAAGCTGACCTGTCTGAATGTGAGGAGTTTTGACACTGGCAGGGGGTTTTATATAGAACTTGCATATTCACCTGGAAGTTCTCGCAACACCTGATTGGCTCAGGTGTTCAAATCCTCAAACTAAATATCAGGGTTACACGCATACGCAGCCACAGCAACTACAACAAAACCACTTGCTGTTTCATCTGTCACCAAACCAAAATTGTGCTACTCAGTAAAATTAGCTTGCAGTTCTGTTGTATGAAAAGGCACTTTTCCTTTCGTGCATTCCTTCAGAACTAGAGTGACCACTGGTCTCTTTACTGTTGTTTATTAAAGGGGAAACATGAAACTAGTCAAATGGCTGAAGTGAAATTACACCCTTGGCCAAATTCACTAAATTTAATCAGTGTCAAAGATAGCATTCATCAGACAAATTGCTTGTCTTAAATTTAAATAATTGCAAAATTGCTAAATTAATTTGTGTCTCTGCGCTTAAGAGAAATCGAACATAATAATTTTGAAACAATACAAATTCAGAAACATTAAGTAAGGGCCTGAATTTGTAGGTCCCTAGAAAGTCAAGGAGCCATGGTCACGGACGTAATTTGGGGGGGGACGGGGGGACATGTCCCCCCCACTTTTTCAAAAGCCGGTGTTGGTCCCCCCCAGTTTTTACGGTTGAAACCAAATATTTAAATAGTGACGAATCCATGTCCCCCCTCACTTTTTATTACAAAATTACGTCCATGGCCATGGTAAACGACTTCTATGGAAGTCAAGGGCCCCATAGCAGGGGCCCTCGTGATCAAGGGCCCTCTAATGGTATGCCCTGCTCTTCTCCAGGGCCCCCTGATAGGGGCTCTCATAACCAGGGCCCTCTAAAAATATGACCCCCTCTTTCCTAGGACCCCTAATAGCCAGAAGTCGAAGTCAGAGCAGTGCCACGACGCCTCATCCATTTTCCTAAGGGGCCCAAAAGCATGGCTAGGAGCCCCAAAGAGGCCCTGGGGTCAAAGTCCCTAATAGTCAGAGGATCCTTAAAATGGAGGGCCCTCGGAAATAAAAATATATTGTACCATAAATGTTGATAGGCATCGCAAAAAGTTTTCGGCCAGGGCCCCCCCGGGGCCCCCTGACCTCAAGGGCCCCTGGGTGCTGGCCCCACTGGCCCGGTCAGTAATCCAGCCATGACCTGTGTGTCTGCAGGGTGACTCTATCTGCTGTGTTTAATGAGTGCTGAGAGTGCAGTGATTATAAATGTGTACTGATCAGGTATTAATGTGTCTCTACAGATGTTCATCTGGTCAGATGGGAGTAACTCCACATACAGGGACTGGTACCCTGGGGAGCCGAAAAACCAAGGAGGGCATCAAGACTGTGTAGAATTACTCGGAAATTTATCGTACAAATGGAACGATTATTACTGCCATTTGAAGTATCCCTTCATTTGCTATAAAAGTGGGTAATCCAACATGATTATATGCAGTACATTTGTTTTAGGCCTGAAGGACTGAAGTGGGTGTGTGTGTGGGTGTATCAGTGCGCACATGCGCCCTCTGGTAGCCTCCAGGCCCGCTCACCTTGACACACTCACACTGTTGCAGTGTCGGTAATAATAATGTACCTCAATAAGGAATTTGGACAGAACTGAGAAACAAACATGCAGAATAAAAGTCCCCCGTCTATAACACAACTACTAAATCCTTAACCTAGTTACACAAATTAGATGATGCAGCCTGCCATTACCCAGGATCCTTTTCTGCTACAGAAGTGAAAATAATAAGTTGCTGAATGTTGTATATTCACTTAAATTCTGTGAGTTCATGTAGAAATACCTACAAACATAAAGTAGACCCTCTACATCACAGCTGAATGAACATTTATATCATGAACAGCACAGAATATACTGAACTGATTAATGTGAGAATGATTCAATCTTTGCCCTGCAGAGATCCCACTGATTCTGGTTCAACAGGAGATGACGTGGAGAGAAGCTCTGAGCTACTGCAGACAGCATCATGAGGACCTGGTCTCTGTTCTCACTAATGAAACTCGGGGCTGGGTGGAGACAGTAAAAATGCCTCCACCCCTAAAGTGTGGCTGGGTCTGCGTCTCGCCTGTTGTCAGACCATCTGGTTCTGGGTGGGTGGATCACCTGTCTGCTACCAGAACTGGGCCCCGGGGAACGGGACAGGGGAGTCAGACCGCAGAAATGGAAAGAGATCAGGAGCACTGCAGTCTGGAAGTAAACAGTGGATCAGCCTGCCAGAGACCCAGAAACTCAACTTCATCTGCACTGTCTAGGACAGGTTACATATTTACCAGAAGATAAAGATATTTAGAGTATTAATACTGATCACTGTCTATATTACTGTCTGCACTGTCTAGGATAGGTTTGACAGTTAAATATTCATCAATACTTATATTAGTCACAGAATGAATACTTAATGCAGCTTTAATTTCTTAATAATTCATTAAAGAAGGCATGTTTAACTGGATCTGTCCTTCATGCATCGTGATGTTTTTCTCTCTCAGTGACACAAAGCTTAAGAAATCAGGCATGAAAATGTCACCTTTCGGTAAAATTCGCCGTTTTGAAGTTGAAAAGGTGAAAAGGGGGACCTACGCGAATCGTATATATATATATATATATATATATCGTATATATATATATAAAATCATATTGACTTAATAAGCAAACAGCACTTCCGAAATCGGCAATTTCAATGACAGTGGCAAGCAATTTCCGCCCCGGTTCCATCATAGAGGCCAAATTGCGTTTCAATCATACGAACGTTCTTCATTCATGTTATTAATTTACTGCTAAGCGGGACGAGAAGCTGTACCTATACGCCGGGGTCAAGGCAGAAGAGCGTACATTTACCTCTACATTTACCAGATCGTACATTTACCACTACATTTACCAGATCGTACATTTCCCAGTGGATTTAATTAGGTGATTAATGGTTTCAATCGTTTTCATATTTTGCGGTAAAACAAAGTTACTGCCGTTCGCTACAGCGTTGAACACTGTCAGAGCTAGCCACAAGCTCTTGTGAAAAATAGGTAGATAGATAGGCCTATTAAGTTTGCTACAACCCCGTGTAGTTAACGGTGACATAAAATAAGAAACAAGATTTTCTAGTGTGTTTGTAGTTCTAACTGGTGAATTCAGGGACGTGTGAGGATAACATTCGCGCCAGGGCTGAAAAGGTTGAAGATGAAGTTGTAAACTCTTGTCCTTTGATAGCCTACCCTGTGCTTTAGCCCATGTTAGAAGCCTTTTGTGACAAAATAAAAATACGTGAACCCTGATATTTTTTACACTCATTTTCGCCGCTGATGTTATTTATTGGTTCATTAAGACGTAATAGTTTTGATTGAGCCACAGTGTTGGGAACATTACTTTAAAAAAGTAATTATAGTTACTCACTACTTGTTCAAAAAAGGAACTGAGTTAGTAACTGAATTCCTCTATAATAAAAGTAACTCGTTACCAGGGAAAGTAACTATTTGCATTACAGTTTTTAAAAAGTTATATGCCAATGAATAAGGATTTTTTAAAAGCAGTTTTCACAGTCAGTTGAAATGAGTAGATTAGAAAGGTGTTTAACTTTTTGACATGCCCGGAACGCAACGAAGGACTCCCCCACCAAGGGCACTACCCAACAGGACCAAGTGCCCCGAACCCACAACAATAGGAAAAAGGGGATTTGGCAGACATAAGGGAAAACAAATGAACACAGGGACAGACAAACATGGAACCGGCGCCAAGCTTCGCGCCAGGAGGAGAGCGGGCAGCAGGTGCGGTGGGCGGTCCCTTCCCCGCCCCGGCTGTGAACCCTCCTTGGGGTGCAGCACAATTGGCAGACGCGCTGTGGGCCGTGCGCTTGGCGGACGCGCTGGTTGCCGCGTGACTGGCGGATGACCCTGCAGCACTCCAGGAGCGCGCCGCAGGATGGCTCTGCTCGCGCTCTCTCTCTCCTCTCTGCGAAGCCCACTGGAGACTCTCCCTCAGACAGAGGGACAGACAGAGGGAGCCGAGTCTTCTTCCCCCTCCTCCTCCTCCGATTCCTCGTCCCCGAACTCGCTCTCGGCGGTAGAGCAGAGCTCAAGCACGCCTAACTTGATCGGTGAGAGGTCTCGGGAAGGAGAGGGGTGTCTCTCCCGCCACATCCATTCCGCGGCTTCGCGGAAGCAGTCTGCTAACTCCGCGGAAGAGACCTCCCGAGCCCGAAGCAGCATGACCCTGCATAACGGGTCCTGCTCCATCAGTTCGGGGTTTACGGTGGCCGCGCTGCGTTGGGCAGGAGAAGAGGCATGGTGGCGCCGGCTGGGTCTCTGGCTCCTCTTGGCTCGGGTGGCGTATCCTGGCATTCTGTCTCTTGGCGGCTCGTCGTTCTGTCACGCCCGGAGCGCAGTGAAGGACGAGACAGAAATCCTTGCCTTTGATGGACGTAACTTTTATTCTTAACACAAATACCGCTGATCGCGCACGTAGAACATGAAACATTCAAACAGACGTACGACTCTGACAACGACGACCACAGGACACTGCACGAACGCACATTACATAGACAAACCACGTAAACCCCACATGATGACGAGACGAGCCACAGGTGAGACTGATTATCACAAGACGCACCCGCACCCACGGAGATCCACTGACGCAGACGAGTAGACGCAGACGAAGTAAACACACGCCCAAAGGGAGGGGTCGGGGACCTCAACGTGACACTTTTGATATTTATTGCACATCAACAGACCAGTGCAGGATAAAATCCTTTAAAATCCCAAATCTTTGTAAAAAAAAAAAAAAAAAGTAAACAGTTACACTAAAGTGTATTTACATCTATCAAATTAAATTAAATTCTCTCAACCTGAGACAAGTGGTTTGCCGTTATTTTTAATGGCATTATTCGCAACACTGAGCCATCTGGAATGGCGAAAGCGGGCTTCTCGCGTTTACGGATCTGGCTCCATCCATTGACAAGACAGGTCAATTTCTTTCAGCATGACATTATCGTGAGAGAAGACAACAGGGAAGAGCGTGTCATGAAAGGCTTGCTGTGTGAAAGCTACTAAGCTGTTGCTATTATGTTGCTATTATTTTTAGTCGCTGCTGTAGCTTCTGTCACCATTTTGCTACATTCACAAACATAGTAGCTACTAGTTACTTGCTTCTCCTGAATCGTTCGCTAGCGTCCCCGTGGGTCTAAAGTGAGAGGTAAACTAATCCGCACTCTGTGTTCCAATGGCCACTCTTCAGTATTGCTATAATTTTGGTATTTTTACTATTATGGATTTTACTATATTTGGCATTACCTGTCGCCGTACACCCGTGGCATCACCTGTTACCAGCGCGCCCCCCCGTCAACTGTCACCATACCAGTACCACCACCACCCCCCCTACAAAACAATACTGCCAATGTACAAACAACCTATATATATTTTTAGTTCTTTCTTGAATGTTAAGAGTTTAAACCATAGTGGCAGAGTAAATTGAATGTTTTGTGCATAAGCTTTGCAGTCACTATTTTTGATGCAATAAACTAGAATGAGAAATGTTCCCGTCTCTCACCACCAGAGTTCTGATGCAACCATGACTACCACTCTACAACTCTACTCTAACGGCCTTATGTAAACCAGTGACGCTGAACCATTTGTGATGGGAATTAATGGGAATTATGGCTGTCTGAAGGGAGCCTAACCTTTTGGCACCGTTCCGCTTAAAAAAAATTGATATTTGTTTTTTGTTTTGTTTGTTTGTTTTGGGTAAACTATAAAACAGCCTTTATATAGGCCTAGCAATAATGAACAAGTATGCATATTGTGCTACCTTGCCTTAAATCAGACCTGGGCAAACAACGGCCCACGGGCCACATCCGGCCCGTTGTGCGTCCCTGTCCGGCCCGCGAGAGGCCAATCATAAATGAAACAAATATCTATGTCGTGCGTGCAATACAACTGTGACGCTTTTATTTTGAAAGCGCTACGTTTGTGTTAATTCCGTGTGGACGTACCTGCGTGTGTGTGTGAGCTGTGCAAGAACACTGTAGGTGATCAGCGACAAGTTAAGGCTGAATTTAAATTTACATTTACGGCATTTATCAGACGCTCTTATCCAGAGCGACTTACAAAAGTGCTAAGTGTTTAGTCAGAATATGCATCTCTATCTAGTATAAACAGGTTTAAGTCCAAACTACTCAAGCACTGCCATAAACAGTTGCCAGTGCTGATACCTAGAAAGAAGACAACAAAATATAAGATTAGACACAGAGCAATACCTAGCAAGACTGAAATACCTACAAGACTACATTAGCAAATGTTCCCAGAGATAAAGTGCAATTACGATTTATACCAATGCTTCAGTAGATTAGTGCTTATAAGTGCTTTACAAAGAGATGGGTCTTTGTAAATTTAAACTTTCGGGAGTGAATGTTGCACCTCGCGCGAACCTCCGCAAACTGCGGAAAATTTATGTGACGAATTTTAATTGTGCATTGTGTTCCAGGTTTGAAAAGTGCTGGAATTTAGGCTAAAGTACTTGAAAATGCTCAACTGTATTTCGATTCACAACAAATAGCTGACTGAACAGGGGGGTATTCCAGAAACCGAGCTTAGAAAGAACCTGAGTCAGCTGGGAAATATTGAAATGGACCTTGAAAGTGCCGTAAAAGTGCTTTAAAGCTAGGTTTAAGCCTGGTTTATACTTGACGCTGCGAGGGTCCGCGCGGCGAAATGACGTAATTACGGTGGCCTCGCGCGCTGTCGATTCGCGAGGTCACGCACCTGTCAAATTTTGTAACTTCGCGCGCGCGCACCGCGCTTCAGCGCAATGAACAAATTCATGTTTGCAGGGTTCATACACCTTTACAAGGTGGAATATACGTCACTTTCAAGGTCCATTTCAATATTTCCCAGCACGTTAAACTTAAGTTAAATATTTATACATATATTCGAAATGATCCGAAATAATTCGCTTTTTTATCACATTATTTAATTGTTGTTTATTTTCAAAATGCCCAATCTCAACGTCTTTACGTTCTCTCATGTTTCGTCCTGGAATTACAATAATGTAATACAAGAAAACTGTTCATTCAGATGGCTATTTGTTGTGAAACAAAGTAGTTACAATTTCAAACATTTTCAAGTATTTAGCCTAAATTCCAGCACTTTTCAAATCTGAAACAAAAAGCAACATTAAAATTGGTCAGGTAAATGTTCCTTCCCCTGTTTTTGAAGGGTGTTTCTTTATACCAACACACATCGTTTCGGAGAACACTGCACAGAATGTGACGCGGCAAGTATAAACGCCTCCGCCTTTCGCGGAAGTTTGCGTGAGGTGGTCGGAGCCACTGTGATGACGTCATTATTGTTTGTGTGGCCCTCTGACACAATTCAGGTTTCTCATGTGGCCCCTTGTAAAAATTAATTGCCCACCCCTGCCTTAAATGCATGCCTCATTCAAATACTTAAATGAGGAAAAAAAAATTTCAACATTTACAACCGTGCAACATTAATTAGTAAGGAATGTGGCCACCTATTTTAATCATAATAGTCGAGGAGCGAGTTCGGAGGGTTTTTTATTTTTATTTTGTTTGTGTTTGTGTTGACTTGTAACTCCCGCGGTGGCCCAACTGAAAAGTAGCCCAAAAAACCGCACACCGCGACCCCAGAATTTTTACCCGCAGCTGGATTTTCAAACAAGCCCAATTTGGCGTGAAAACTGCAAACCTGGCAACTATGGATACGGACCATTTTAAAATATAGGTTTTTTTATATTCAGATTTTAGTTTTAGATTTAATTTTAATGTCTCATAATTAATACTTGGCTAACTGTTGAGTTATGCTGTAAACCAGCCACCGTCCATGCTCCTCAAACCAGTCATACCTGAATGCCCTGAGCATTGGTGGGTGGTGAGCACCCACCAATGAATGTAGTTGGGAAAATGAAAATTTTCGAAGCAAATTGTACTTTTGGTCATCAGACATCTGACACACAGCCTGTGCTATTTCCTCAACAGATTTTGTTGCATCTATGAATCCAAGGTGACTGTTAAGTACAGAGCTTGGCTGGGCTACCTCACATTCTGCTGCCTGTCTCACTCTCACATCCTCAGCCACTTCAGTAGCTGCTGCATCTCTCTGGTCTTCCACTGCATTGTTACTTGCCAAAGCTGTTTCACTGCTGCTAGCTGTTGATAGCTCACCCTCCAAATGCTGACCCAGTGAATAAATACAGCAAAATAATAAATTTAAAAACATTTCCATATTTAACTCCTTTTTACACCTCTATACTGTATTTTATTTACTATGGCATTAGGAGCAACAGGCATGTTGAGAGTAAAATACACCCTAGCTTGATCATCAGCATTGCAAAGTGAGTGAATGTTATTGTCACTTAAACTACATTTTTTAAAAATCAGCTAAAATCCAGACTTTGGAGTTATCTGAATAATACCACTAATAATCCGGTGTTACATGTACAATATACTATATTGGGCCAAGTCGAGCCCGACACTGTTAACGCAGGGGAGTTGTAAAGAAATAGAAGCCCTGCACTCAGCAACTTACCGATTTTGTGCCTTTTTTTGAAGTCACCAATGTTTTGGGACAATGTTGCCGCCGATTTCTTCCGTTTTCGCTCCTTGTCTTCTTTTCTACCCATTTTCTCAAGTAACTTAATCCCCTGATTCTTATTCTTTCCACTAGCTAACAACATTAATGGGGGGAATTACCGCCACCTACTGGATTGGTGTAAAACAGTCTGAACAAAATGTGTAAAGAGAAACATTAACGATTTTTCTTACTCCTCACTTCTGAGTCTACTTTTCTTTTTATTAGTCTGGATGTGATATTGTAAATTAGGATTTGATGTATATTCACAATTATTAACAGAGATTAACAATTCATTCATTGAATAGCCTACATACCTTGAGGGGCATGTGTGTACGGGGGGAAGGGGGGGGGGGTCGAACGAACCCTTCGATCCCCCCTGGCTACGGGCCTGTACAGTAAACGAGAAGTAACCAGACTATGAACCAAGATAGCAGTAGAGTGATGATTAAGAGAAGGGCGAAGACGATTTATATTTCGAAGATGGAAATAAGCTGACAGAGTGATATTATTAACATGAGAAACAAAAGAAAGAGTGCTATCAAGGATGACACCCAGACTCTTAACCTGAGGAGAGGGAGATATGGAATAGTTATCAACCAAAATGCAGAGGTTATTACATTTACTTAATGTTGATTTAGTGCCAAATCAGTAGAAGTTCTGTTTTATTGCAATTCAATTTAAGAAAGTTGAGGGTAAACCAATGTTTTATTTCAAGGAGACAATCAGTAAGAGATGAAGGTGGGAGTGTAGCATTAGGTTTGGTTGAAAAGTACAGCTGGGTGTCATCAGCGTAGCAGTAAAACTGAATATCATGCTTACGAAAAATATATCCAAGGGGAAGAAGATAAATAATAAATAACAAGGGTCCCAGGACAGAGCCCTGGGGAACACGTGAGGTAACCAAAATAGAGTGAGATATAAATGATTTTAACTGAACTAACTGAGTGCGGCCAGAGAGATAAGAGGGGAACCAATGAAGAGGTATATGTGCAATGCCTAAAGAAGAGAGTCTGTCGAGGAGGATGTCATGTGAAATTGTATCAAAGGCCGCAGTCAGATCAAGCAGAAGTATAGATAGCAGACCAGAATCAGCAGCAAGAAGGAGATCATTGGTGATCTTAAGAAGTGCCGTTTCAGCAGTATGAAGCGGACAGAAACCAGATTGAAGTTGTTCATATACTGTAGATCATTATCGGCCAAATGAGCATGGAGTTGAGCTGCAACTGTTTTTTCAAGAATTTTGGAAACAAATGGAAGATTTGAAATAGGCCGAAAATTATTAAGGTCATTTGGATCTAAACCAGGTTTTTTGGTGTTATAACAGCTGCTTTGAGAGCAAGGGGAAAGACACCAGTGGTAAGGGAAGAGTGTATAATGTCTGTAATGAGAGGGGACACAGAGGAGAGACTAGCTTTAACAAGAACAGTTGGAAGGGGATCTAATTGACATGTTGAAGATTTTGATTTTTGAATTAATTTAGAAACATCATTAACTGAGGGAAGAGTGAAAGCTGAAAGTAGATTAGGAGAGGCAAAAGGAGGTGATGAAATTAATGCCAAAGGAACAGTTGGTAAAAGTAGTTGCTGGTGGATTTGTACTATTTTTGAGCAGAAGAATGATACTAAAGTATTACAAAAGTCAGAACAATATAAATGGGGAGGAAGTGAGTCTGGTGGTTTTGTAATCTTTGCAACTAGTGAAAAGAGGGCCTTGGAGTTACCCTCATTTGAACAAATTAAATTGGAATAATATGTGGATTTAATTGTAGAAATGGAATCTTTATCATCAAGAATGTGATTTAAATACATCTCTTTATGTACGGTGAGACCAGTTTTCCTGTAAAGTCTTTTAAGTTGGCGACCTTTTGCTTTTAACTGTCTAAGAGTTGAAGTAAACCAGGGTGCAGTGCGAGTGAATGAAACAGATCTGGTTTTAAGTGGAGCAAGATAATTTAGGAGCTTATGAAGGGATGTATTGTAATGTGAAAGTAATTCATCTGAAGTAGAAGATGGATCAATACTAGGAAGACTATTAATACAGCAAGATAAATCATTCAAATTAATATCCTTAATTTTACGATAGGTTATGTTACGTGGAGGGTTAGATTTAGAAAGTGGGATATTAACAACAAATGATAACATATGATCAGAAAGTGAACAAAATACACCAGGGGAAGGACTGGCTCACGCAAATACTGAAGTAGATTCACCTGAAGAGGAGCCAAAAAAGGAACAGGGATAGAAAGGAGGAGGAAACAACTTGTTATTTTAGTTTCAGTAAATACTTTCTGTTAAGGGAAGGAACAGATACAACATGAAAAGATAAAGGAGGCCCGAGAGACCTACTCGCGAGCCTCTACCTGCGTTACCGGCGAGTCTGTTGACTCAGCAATCAGCGCGCGCTTGAGAGCCGATTTTAAAGGCTATTTAGCAGGTGTAGATAATCTGGCTTGATTTGCCTGTTGGCGCCCTCTGGTGGCCGGTGACGGTCTGGCGCTGGAGCCAATCCCGACACATTAGACTTAGACAATCTTTATTGTCATTCATTGTACACGGGCGTACGCAGATCGAAATTTCGTTGCATTTAGGCTCGCACAATGTATAACAGTATTTTGGATATATAAGAAATATAAATAAGATTAAATTAAATGTATCAATAGATTTCCAGTAACCAGGGTTGAGAGAAGATTGACCAAAATACATGGTGAGAGTGTCCCAAAAAGAGATATAGAGTGTCCCAAAAAGAGGTATAGAGTGTCCCAAAAAGAGATATAGAGTGTACAGCTGGGATGCTGAATGTAAAAGTGCAGAAATGTAGCAGCCGGGATAATTTAAATATGGGTATGTGGAATGGATATATATGTACATCTGCTTATATCTATATGTATATACAAATCTACTGATAAATAGATAAAACAGGATAGTAGCTGAATAAATATAGTAAGGTGACACAGTTTTATCAGGTAGTCCAGGAGTAGTGAACAGAAAGCATGTAGTTCAGACATTTCCTGCTCTCGTCCAAGATGTCGTGTTCAGCAGTCTGATGGTTTGAGGGAAAAAGCTGTTGCAAAACCTGGTGGTCCTGCACCGAATACTCCTGAATCTTTTTCCTGAAGCCAGCAGCGAGAACAGTCCACAGTGAGGATGTGAGGGGTCACCAATGATGTTGAGTGCTCGGGATATGCAGCGCACTGGTGCGAGGTCCTGGATGGGTGGAAGAGAAGACACGATGATCTTCTCCGCTGTCCTCACCACTCTCCTCACATTCTTTCAGTCGGAGACACTGCAGCCTCCACACCACACAGAGATGCAGCTGGTCAGAATGATCTCTATGGTGCTTCTGTAGAATGTGATAAGGCTGGTGGGGGCAGGTGGGCCCTCCTCAGTCTGCGCAGGAAGTGCAGACGCTGCTGTGCCCTCTTAACTATAGACGTGGTGTTGGCAGACCAGGAACTTCACGCTGCTGACCACTTCCACATATCCAGGGCTCCCTCGTCCTCCTCTGTGACACCACTGGTTAACGATTGGAACAAAGGACAATTTTAGCACAGAGCATAAAATATTATATATTATAGCATAAAATTATAGTATAGTTTATTTATTATAGTATAAGATATTAAAGGTCAGTTAATGAAATGTCGATGTCTTTACAGGCGGTCTTTACAGGGTTGCCAACTTTTGACGTTCGCTTGGAGTGAGATTTTAACCTGGAGCCGGTGGCGAGTGTATTTTGTTGAGCAGGGGGGGGGCGAACGTAAAATGGACACAGATTCAGTGTTATATCGCCGGTGGATGGCGCCAGAGCTAGCGAACTAGTAACATATTGAATCATGTATGTGGATCTGAGGTAAATAAACTGGATATTTTTTTTCAGCGTGAGATATCGGAAGTGTGGCGTGAGAGCGTGTGAAAACGGTCAAATGCGTGTGTCTCACGCTAAATGCGTGAGAGTTGGCAACCCTGTCTTTACCATCAGTACTACACATACAAACACGTTTACAGCACACACACACACACACACACACAGTCAGGTCAATTTCATACCACAGGAGTTACTGATTGTGAAGTTGTTCAGTTAGTTAGTGTGTCTTCTGCGGTGTCTTATAATGTCATAGAATAATCAGTTATGCTATCTGACAAAACAGGAAATGTAGTTACTCTTTCAGGATTAGTGACATCATCCAGTCCAACAAAGAAGCAGGTCAATGATCCACTATAGTAAGGCCATTGATTTACTGAGTAACATTTACATTCCCAAATAAACAAGGAACGATCAGGCCAGTTACTGTTGAAGCCACCTAAAACACTATCTTCATTATGCAAACCAGGGGAGTTAATAGTTGCCAAAATACGAAGTCAGTTAGTCTAACCAACAGTTGCTAAACCAATATTTGCTAAACATAGCAATATTATTCATCATAAAAATAAAGTAATAAGAAGACACTGAGAATGAAAGAAGTAGTGGTGTATTAACAAGACTTGGTGACAATAGATAAAACAGCAGATGTAACAGTAAATACAGACTGGTCAAAGAAATCCAGCATTCTTTGGTTTGTGTTACTCCAGCGGGAGACACTGAAGGGGACACTGGAATAAAGCCACGGATTACCAAGGTGGTTACTTTCGTTTTGTAAATTCGTCTTTTCATTGAGAAGACAGACCAACGTCTCGTCGAGTATGACCAATCAAATGAAGCCGGTCAGTCACGTGACCACAGACGTAAACGTTCTCCACCGGTAGCAAGAAAGTGATAGAAAAACCTCCCAAGCATCCCTGACTAGGGGTGGGCGATACTCTGAATTTTGGTATCGATACGATACCGATACGATACTGGTCAGTATCGCCGATATCGATACCGATACCGATACTTCCAAACCGTTGGGGGGGGGCGATACTTTTTACTTTAAATTATAATCCATTAATATAATAATTTATATATTTTTGCTGATGCTGGTCCAGCGTGTCGCGTGCCAGTGATTATGCCTCGTGCCAATGGTGGCACGCGTGCCATAGGTTGCCGACCCCTGCTGTAGACGGTCAACCAGTTTCAGCTGTGGAAAATTCAATTAAAACAGGCATACAGGAATACACCACAATTAAGCCAACTACAGGAAAGTCTGATGTATGGAAATCATATTCCATTGTAATTAATGGAGAGGTAAATCGGCTTGTTGTGATTGATATCAGAAAGTGTTGGTGTACGTCACCTGACGGCATGTGTTTGGACTGTGGTAAGAAATGGGACAGCGCGATCCATCGCTATATTGCTGTTTTAATAAATACATAACAAAAATTTCAAGTACTAAATCTAATTAATTCAATTCATATTAGGATTGCGGCCGGAGGCGACAGAAATGTGTATGTGGCGGGCGGATGCGGGATTAAAACAAGCAGGTGCGGGTGGGAGCGGGATTAAAACAAGCGATTTTTTGGCGGGAGCGGGATTAAAACAAGCGGGAGCGGGCGGGAGCGGGATTAAAAAAGCAGTCCCGCGCAGACCTCTAAACTGCAGCAAAAGAATCGATATTTTCGCCGTGGTATCGATCCGATACCGATCCTCACCTTTGTATCGATACTATCGAAATAAATATCGATCCGCCCACCCCTATCCCTGACCTCATACAGCCAATGTTTACATTACAAACGTGTAAAAGGACAGTTATATAATGCGCTGTCAGTTGTGTCTGCCAAAACGTGTGGACATTTCAGCCTACAAGAACTCTATGTGAAATTAGAGGAAACGCGTTGCGATAAGTTTGCCGTATGTATCATTTTGACTTCTTTGTGTAATGCTATATCTCTGTTACAAGAAGCATAACTTTTGTATGATGTAATTATTAAATGTAACGCAGTGCAATACTAAAACCCAGTTCAAACTCTGTGAGTGTACACACTAGCAATATATGATGATTAAGTTGAACCAAAGTTTGCTACAAATTGATTCAGTTGGCGTCTTTAGTGCCAGTTAGTGCCTTTGTGGAACACATTGAAGTTACACAGGCCTAATAATTAGGGACAAACAAAAATACATATTATTTATAATAAATAATGTTTATATATTTTATTTATTTATAATATATTATTTCCGTTATCATTAAAATCATTGTTTCCAGTAATTCAATTTTCCATGATGTAATTTATTGACACAAGACTCACTACTTGAGTAGCTTATAATCAAAGTATGTTTTTACTTTTACATTTTTGGATGCATACATTTATTTTTACTTTTAGTAAAATTGTTGAATACTCTACCCACTCTACCCACCTCTGATCGTATGTGACACCATTAACATATTTATATCATATTTAGTTGCTTTGATGTAAAAACTCACATTTGTTTTGAAAATGTCTTCTGCTTCTCGACTATAACAGCATCATTAGTTCTATGTCATTTGCCCGGTTGGCGACATAATGTAAAAGAGTGGATGTGTTTACACAGGGTTTCCAGCTCATTTGCATTCTGGCCTCTAGACTTTTATGGAAATAAGTATTTAATCTCAAAAGAAAGGTGTAGTTGTACTGGGTGTATTTTAGTTCACCTGTACATAAAGAAAAGGCTAAACACTGAAATAAACACTCCAGCTAACAGAGTGGCTTCAGGCAGGTGAGGGTAAGAAACCTTGAAATATATATAAAAAATAACATACTTTATATTTATTAATAGTATTTGTCTCTAAAGATGCTTCAGTTCTTTATTCAGTATAGGTGTGTTTATCTCCTGGTAATCATTTCTAAATAGGTTTTACATACAGACACTATAGTCCATTCACTTGATCTGTTTGTGTTATCCAACTTGTCATTAGTTACTTGTTCTGTAAGTTTTTGTCTTGATGTTTCATATCTGACTTCTCCACACCTTGTGCTCCACAGTCATGTGTTCAACACTGCAGTTCATCCTGCTGTTCTCAGGTCAGTGTCAGTTTCATCTCCAAAACTCTCTGCTGTGTCATTATTGTGGTGTCCTGCTCATGGGAGGTTTTGATTCTAACAGGACTGTGGGCTTTAGCCATGTGTGTGACTCGCCAGTTTTATGTGGTGGAAGAAAAAAAGAACTGGACTGATGCTCAGAAATACTGCAGAGGAAATTATACTGATCTGGCAACCATTGAGAATCAAGTGGACATGGATACTATACTCACTCTCCTCAGTAACCAGTCAGGAGTCAATTACTGGATAGGACTGAGACAGGACGCTCAAGAAATCAACCATGTAAGCACTTTTGAAGCTTTATAAATATACCAGTGCAAAGCGGATTTGACACTGACCTTTATGCATGTGTTAGATGCTTTTATCCAGAGTGATTTGCAGTTTCAATAAGGTCCAGAGGTAGATAAATGTACTGTGAGGATGGGGTGTCCTGATAATTGTCCTGATAATTCTGGAAAGTTCGGGCTATATTTCTAGTGGCCATTTTGAAACATTTTCAGTCATTTTTCTCCAGACAACATACTAAAAAATTCAGAGTTGCATTAGATGATGAAACCAATACATTTCCTTACTACATTATATGTCCTGAACATTCTGACCAGACAATATTTCTAGTTCCAATTTTGAAATATTTATTTCATTACATGATAAAAAATAATACATATATTTAAAATACAAGATCAGTACTCTTCAAATGTCCACATTAAACCAGACCTTCACTAAAATATTTATGTGACTGCAGGATGTATTTGCTGTGTTTAATGTGAGCTGAGAGTGCAGTGATTATAAACGTGTACTGATCAGATATTACAGTTTTCTCGACTGGTTTGGCTCATTTCTTGAATCAAACATTACATTCTCGAAACTCTAACAACATTTGGCACAACTGTCTTACAGATCAGCACAACAAACGAGCTGACTTACAAAAGCGTATATCTGTCCCAGATAAACCCCTAAAGAGTCAGTGCCACCAAAATAGTAAAGATTGGCATGCAATTGCTTTAGCCCATTTCTCGAAACAGTCTGGACATCCTCAAGCATTTGGTGCTTTTATCAAAATAACCTGGATGGTTCAGCACAACACCATGGTTTGCCTTCAGAAGCCCATATCCTTTCCAAAACAATTCACCCGTGTGTCAAAACTCAATTACCTTCTCGTATGAATAGTCAGTGCTACAAAATGCATTGACCATTTGGCATTGTGTGAGCACTTCAAGTCAAAATGGTTAGATATGTTGTCACTATGGAAAAGGACTAACTAACAGAAAACAGTGGTGTATAAAACTGAAAAAAAGTATTTTACAAAGATTAATCACACATCAAACTAATAATGTCAAGGAAGTTGAACCCATTTTTATTCACACAAAAATTAACTTGCTAACAATACTGTAGTCTAAAAAGGAAATGTAAACATAATTCTGTATATACAATTCTGTATATACAATCAAATTAAAATAGTCCTGTAAATAAAGTGGGGGGTGTGGTTTCACTTCACTAGTCACTGTTCTCACCCTCCCTCACCTGGCCACCATCCTCAACCTCCCTCACTTGGCCACCATCCTCACCCTCCCTCACCTGGCCACCATCCTCACCCTCCCTCACCTGGCCACCGTCCTCACCCTCCCTCACCTGGCCACCATCCTCATCCTCCCTCACCTGGCCACCGTCCTCACTCTCCCTCACCTGGCCACCATCCTCACTCTCCCTCACCTGGCCACCATCCTCACTCTCCCTCACCTGGCCACCATCCTCACCCTCCCTCACCTGACCACCGTCCTCACCCTCCCTCACCTGGCCACCGTCCTCACCCTCCCTCACCTGGCCACCATCCTCACCCTCCCTCACCTGGCCACCGTCCTCACCCTCCCTCACCTGGCCACCATCCTCACCCTCCCTCACCTGGCCACCGTCCTCACCCTCCCTCACTTGGCCACCATCCTCACTCTCCCTCACCTGGCCACCATCCTCACCCTCCCTCACCTGACCACCGTCCTCACCCTCCCTCACCTGACCACCATCCTCACCCTCCCTCACCTGGCCACCGTCCTCACCCTCCCTCACCTGGCCACCATCCTCATCCTCCCTCACCTGACCACCATCCTGACCCTCCCTCACCTGGCCACCATCCTCACCCTCCCTCACCTGGCCACCATCCTGACCCTCCCTCACCTGGCCACCATCCTCACCCTCCCTCACCTGGCCACCGTCCTCACCCTCCCTCACCTGACCACCATCCTCACCCTCCCTCACCTGGCCACCATCCTCATCCTCCCTCACCTGACCACCATCCTGACCCTCCCTCACCTGACCACCATCCTGACCCTCCCTCACCTGGCCACCATCCTCACCCTCCCTCACCTGGCCACCATCCTGACCCTCCCTCACCTGGCCACCATCCTCACCCTCCCTCACCTGGCCACCGTCCTCACCCTCCCTCACCTGACCACCATCCTCACCCTCCCTCACCTGGCCACCATCCTCATCCTCCCTCACCTGACCACCATCCTGACCCTCCCTCACCTGACCACCATCCTGACCCTCCCTCACCTGGCCACCATCCTCACCCTCCCTCACCTGGCCACCATCCTGACCCTCCCTCACCTGGCCACCATCCTCACCCTCCCTTACCTGGCCACCATCCTCACCCTCCCTCACCTGGCCACCATCCTCACCCTCCCTCACCTGGCCACCATCCTCAACCTCCTGGCCATCCACACGCTGCTCTCTGTCTGGCCATAGATTTTCATCCATCTCACAATGTATAATCTCCTTTGCAATGCAGCAAGGGTAGAAATGTCTCAACCACCCCCTACACTGATTCCCTGTAAGGCCTTCACATGCAACATCCATTGCATGGGGCAGGGATCTCTGGTCTTGAGGATGATGGTCATACACTCTCCATCTCCAAGTGGAAAAAAACTCTTCAATGGGCTTGAGGAAAGGAGTGTGAGGGGGGAGGAACTCCATGAGCATTCTATGGCTATGGTGGAAATTCACATAGTCCCATACAATGACGTGGTGTGGTAGGTGAGGTCCTACGAGACCTTTCTCATTTCCAGGGATCAAATCGATGTAAAGGTGATCCAGGAAAAAGAGGAGCTTCTCTGTATTGTATGGGCCAAGACTGGGGATGTGGGTGGCCACACCATTCTCAGAAATGGCAGCACACATAGTCAGATTGCCCCCACGCTGGCCTGGGACATCCACTGTGGCCCGTTGGTCAGTAATGATGGAGGAGACGGTAGACCGAGGCACTTTGGGTTGAACTCGTCGACCTGCCTCTGCCATTGTGAGGTGATGATTTATAACGTGGTCAATGAGCGTCGCCCGAATTTCATCTGGGACAACACAGTGTGATTGTGCTCCTCGGTCTCCCCTGTCCCACCACCACGTACCCTCACTCCTCCTCTTCTTCATCTTCTTCTTCCCCCTGTCCCACCACCACGTACCCTCACTCCTCCTCTTCCTCATCTTCTTCTTCTTCCCCCTGTCCCACCACCACGTACCCTCACTCCTCCTCTTCCTCATCTTCTTCTTCCCCCTGTCCCACCACCACGTACCCTCACTCCTCCTCTTCCTCTTCATCTTCTTCTCCCTGTCCCACCACCACGTACCCTCACTCCTCCTCTTCCTCATCTTCTTCTTCCCCCTGTCCCTCCACCACGTACCCTCACTCCTCCTCTTCCTCATCTTCTTCTTCCCCCTGTCTCACCACCACGTACCCTCACTCCTCCTCTTCCTCATCTTCTTCTTCCCCCTGTCCCACCACCACGTACCCTCACTCCTCCTCTTCCTCATCTTCTTCTTCCCCCTGTCCCACCACCACGTACCCTCACTCCTCCTCTTCCTCATCTTCTTCTTCCTCCTGTCCCACCACCACGTACCCTCACTCCTCCTCTTCCTCATCTTCTTCCCCCTGTCCCACCACCACGTACCCTCACTCCTCCTCTTCCTCATCTTCTTCCCCCTGTCCCACCACCACGTACCCTCACTCCTCCTCTTCCTCATCTTCTTCTTCCTCCTGTCCCACCACCACGTACCCTCACTCCTCCTCTTCCTCATCTTCTTCCCCCTGTCCCACCACCACGTACCCTCACTCCTCCTCTTCCTCATCTTCTTCCCCCTGTCCCACCACCACGTACCCTCACTCCTCCTCTTCCTCATCTTCTTCCCCTGTCCCACCACCACGTACCCTCACTCCTCCTCTTCCTCATCTTCTTCTTCCCCCTGTCCCACCACCACGTACCCTCACTCCTCCTCTTCCTCATCTTCTTCCCCCTGTCCCACCACCACGTACCCTCACTCCTCCTCTTCCTCATCTTCTTCTTCCCCCTGTCCCACCACCACGTACCCTCACTCCTCCTCTTCCTCATCTTCTTCTTCCTCCTGTCCCACCACCACGTACCCTCACTCCTCCTCTTCCTCATCTTCTTCCACCTGTCCCACCACCATGTACCCTCACTCCTCCTCTTCTTCATCTTCTTCTTCCCCCTGTCCCACCACCACGTACCCTCACTCCTCCTCTTCCTCATCTTCTTCTTCCCCCTGTCCCTCCACCACGTACCCTCACTCCTCCTCTTCCTCATCTTCTTCTTCCCCCTGTCCCTCCACCACGTACCCTCACTCCTCCTCTTCCTCATCTTCTTCTTCCCCCTGTCCCACCACCACGTACCCTCACTCCTCCTCTTCCTCATCTTCTTCTTCCTCCTGTCCCACCACCACGTACCCTCACTCCTCCTCTTCCTCATCTTCTTCCCCCTGTCCCACCACCACGTACCCTCACTCCTCCTCTTCCTCATCTTCTTCTTCCCCCTGTCTCACCACCACGTACCCTCACTCCTCCTCTTCCTCATCTTCTTCTTCCCCCTGTCCCACCACCACGTACCCTCACTCCTCCTCTTCCTCATCTTCTTCTTCCTCCTGTCCCTCCACCACGTACCCTCACTCCTCCTCTTCCTCATCTTCTTCTTCCTCCTGTCCCACCACCACGTACCCTCACTCCTCCTCTTCCTCATCTTCTTCTTCCTCCTGTCCCACCACCACGTACCCTCAATCCTCCTCTTCCTCATCTTCTTCTTCCTCCTGTCCCACCACCATGTACCCTCACTCCTCCTCTTCCTCATCTTCTTCTTCCTCCTGTCCCACCACCATGTACCCTCACTCCTCCTCTTCCTCATCTTCTTCCCCCTGTCCCACCACCACGTACCCTCACTCCTCCTCTTCCTCATCTTCTTCTTCCCCCTGTCCCACCACCACGTACCCTCACTCCTCCTCTTCCTCATCTTCTTCTTCCACCTGTCCCACCACCACGTACCCTCACTCCTCCTCTTCCTCATCTTCTTCTTCCCCCTGTCCCACCACCACGTACCCTCACTCCTCCTCTTCCTCATCTTCTTCTTCCTCGAGCAGGAAGTTGCCTTCTTGCTTGTGTTGGGCTAGTTACCTCCATGTTCAGAAAGTGTATTGGTCCTAGTCAAGCTCTCTATGTACAGGCCTACATGATTGATAGCATTCACAAGCATGGACAGCACCTGTCAAGTATCTATCTGATTGGTTATCTGAGATGTGTGAACCTCCTCCTTCATTAGTGAGGTTCTAGTTTCAGATGTTCAATTATAGTCATGAATTTACCAAATGTATCAAGAGGTTGGTATGTGGTATTTGTGGTATAATGCTATATAATATATATGGTATAATGCTGACTACTTTTTGACAATTGAACAGATTGTTGTGCATGCAATGGAAATGAAATATGTATCACATATTTTAGAGAGAACAGCCATTTGACTGGAAATCAGCTAATCAGTTTAGATCACCATGATCAAATTACTAGGAAATTGTCCAAAATGTAGGCTACTTGTACTAAATCATTTGCAAAGATACACTGGGATATTTGAGACATGTACTAAGACATTTGCAATTTGACTAAACCAATGAGAAATGCTATTCTGTTGTGAACAATTGCCAAAGGGTGTCCAGACTTGTCCATGTTGTTTTGAGAATATCATTTTGGTTTCAAGAAATGAGCCAAAACAATCGAGAAAAACTGTAATGTGTCCATACAGACCTGGATCTGGTCAGATGGGAGTAACTCCACATACATGGACTGGGGCCCTCAGGAGCCAAACAACCCTTGGATAAGTGGGCAGCCAAAAGACCCTGAGAATGATTACTGTGTGGAGTTATACCAGAACACATCATACAAATGGAATGATGCAGCCTGCAAATTCACAGGTCCATTTGTCTGCTATAAAAGTGAGTAATGCAAAATGATTATATGTTTTACATACAGATCCAATATATTCACTTTTGAAGAAGTTTAATTCAATTTAAACAATTTCACCCCAAATGTAGTTGATCGGCCATGATAGGTTTAGACGTCATGGTTCTGAGGCTAATGTAGCAAGTAAAACAACTTTATCTGACCAGGCATCTTTTCTATAAATACCTCCTCAAATCTTCACAGACATTCAGACCCAAAGGACAAAGATCAGAAACTTTTATTTGAAAAGCTTGAGTTGTTTGACATAATGATTAAATATTTATTCTTTCCCCGCTGTAGAGATCCCACTGATTCTGGTTCAACAGGAGATGACGTGGAGAGAAGCTCTGAGCTACTGCAGACAGAATCATGTGGACCTGGTCTCTGTTCTCAATAATGAAACTCAGGGCTGGGTGGAGACAGTCAGTAAAAATGCCTCCACCACTAATGTGTGGCTGGGTCTGCGTCACACCTGCACCATAGGCTTCTGGTTCTGGGTGGGTGGAGAATTTATTTGCTACCAGAACTGGGCCCCGGGGAACGGGACAGGGGAGTCAGACTGCAGTAATGGAGAGAGATCAGGAGCACTGCAGTCTGGAAGTAAACAGTGGATCAGCCTGCCAGAGACCCAGAAACTCAACTTCATCTGCACCGTCTAGTACATGTTTGAGGTGTCTGAATATTTATGATAATATTAGAATATAGTTTAGTACCTACACATATTCACAATAAAATAAAATGAATATAATTGTTACTTTTTAGACAACTGGAAGATGCTGTGGTAATGTTGACCCCTAAAGGTCAAGCACATTGTGTATAATAATAAACAGATTCATCTTTTATCATGTCTGGTTTTGTTTCACATATTTGGTAAGAGAAGCAATTTTCAAAATCATAATGGCGACTTTTATATTGTTATATGTTTTCATACCTTATTGGCTTAGAGTAGTCAGATAAACATTATACTTTCTGCATCAACTGTTAAATATATACTGCACGTTTCTGAAATGGCTGCACTTATGAACTTCAATACATATGCATATACATACAAAGTTTTATATCTCACACACACACACACACACACACACACACACACACACACACACACACACACACACACAGCTTCGAAGTTCATAACTTCACGCGTCGGTCTCCTTTAACATTAGTAACGTGGGCTGTGACGCGTATTACCACATCCGGGTTACAATTCGGTTGCGGGTCGTAGCCGCTACAGAAAAACAAGCCGCAGACAGCTGCTCTCTAAGATCTAAACGGCTGGATAATTTCTCAAAAACATACATATATGTACATATAAATATATAAATAAATAAAATAAAGTCGGTCTACATTTGGCGAACATCCATAATGAGGTGCATGGTGGCGGGCTGCAGCAGCGCGTCTGCCCGTCTGCACCCCCTCCCCGTGGGCAGCGGCGCCCTGTGTCGCTCCTGGCTCCGCTCCGTCCGGTACCCCCACACGGACCTCGGCGGTGTTGGACGGGAACCGCCCGCCGTGTGCGGCGATCACTTTGTAGCGGCTGACTACAGGGGCAAACGTCTGAAATGCGGCGCGGTGCCCTCCGTGTTTCCGTGGACGGTGTCAGCCCAGGTGGGTGTGACGGGTGTCACAACATCTGTGGTTCTGGGTGATTAAAGCGGGCTGTGTTGACTAGACACTTTATTAGAAACTCCATTTAACGTGTTGTGTGATGTTAATAAATGTAGCATCAGTTAATGTGGCACTTTGGTGTTAAACCCTGGTCTGAGAGGGTCAGAGTCAAGTTGCAATGTTTAGTTGTGTTCTGCACTCGGTCCCTCCTGCACTAGACTTTGACACCTCTGTAATAAAGTGATCAGTCAGTCTAGATAAAACTAGATCCGTTTAACAAAACGTCTGGATCAGAAACACTCCTGAAAACTTGTGAAACGCGCATAACTTTCGCCAGGGTCAGTGCTCCATTGAAAATGGTCCACCATCCAAATCAAAAGCTCAGTGGTCCTGATGTGACCCTAGACTGATCATTGTTGAGCAGAGTAGAGGTTGGCTAAGCAGCCATGTCTCAGAGACAATGTTGTTCTAGTTGGACACCCATAACATGCACCCATGAGATGTAATATTGGTAGGTGGCGCTAATGAGAGGTCGGGTGAGGGTGTGTTTTCTGTGCTTCAGCAGTGCTACGACTGACTTCAAACTTGTTGGCATTTATTTAGGCAGACTATGGCTTGGGGAACTTGACTAATCGCCAGTTTATCTTAAGTGGTCTGTCGTAAATCTGAATTTTTGTAGTATCTAACATAATTCTTGATTTAAAGGAGAAGCGTGAAAAAGAAGATGTTCCAGTCACTACCTGTTCCCGAATGGATGAGGGACCAAATCAGCAAGGTGAGAGTAGGAGAACCAATCCGAACCAGTCTGAACTAGTCTAAACTAGTCTGAACTAGTCGGAACCAATCTGAACCAGTCTGAACTAGTCTAAACTAGTCTGAACTAGTCGGAACCAATCTGAACCAATCCGAACCAGTCTGAACTAGTCTAAACTAGTCTGAACTAGTCGGAACCAATCTGAACCAATCCGAACCAGTCTGAACTAGTCTAAACTAGTCTGAACTAGTCGGAACCAATCTGAACCAATCCGAACCAGTCTGAACTAGTCTAAACTAGTCTGAACTAGTCTAAACTAGTCTGAACCAGTTTGAACTAGTCTAAACCAGTCTGAACTAGTCTGAACCAATCTGAACACCGGTGCTTCCCCAGATCTGTGGAGGCAGTGCAGGGTTTAGTCTTTGCAATCCTAAGGCACAAGCTCCACCCAATTAGGCCCTATCTCTGAGTAGTCCTGAACAGAGCCTGACCGAACTGCTGATTCACAAATTAAGTTGTGCTCGGATTAAACTAAAGTGAAACTAAATTTTGTTACTGTAAACAACTAAGTTCTGTTCATTATGCAGATGGACTGAAATTAAATTCTCCTTCACAGATGTCATCAGCCAGACATCTCAAGGACACGGCATACTGAAGTAAGCCATGAAACCTGGATTTTAAACTTCAGCCATACTGCTTTGTCCATTAGTGTTCACAGAAAATCTGGGGTGGGTTTCCCGAAACGTTCGTAGCGCCAAGTACTTCGTAACCTCGTATGAAACGTACGAGGTTAAGAAGTACTTAGCGCTACGAACGTTTCGGGAAACCCACCCCTGATCTGTAAGTGACCGGATAGCTAAATACTTGTTTTGGTCAGGCCAGCTACATTGTGTGGACAGCTTTTATTGTGCTAATCCACCAGTATTTCGAGAAAATAATGCCTGTTGCTTTTCCCCCTTCATTCCAGGAGCAGCGAGGTGTTGGTGAGCGTGCAGTGTTTGCTGGAGCTCTTTAAGTGTTGCTCCGTGTGTCTGCTTGAGTGCCACATCACTGTTGAAGGACACGAGAAGCAGTTCTCAGTCACCCAGGACTGTCAGAGCTGCGGTCACCACAGAGTGTGGAGGAGTCACCCCGCCCCTGATGAAGAGCTCGTGGAGACCCTCCGTGAAGAAGACAAGGAGTGTGGGCAGATCTTCCTCCAACCAGCTGAGGATGAGGATGCTACCTCACATCTGGTCGAACACACACTGGAGTTGGAGGACGACAATAGTGAGGTGTGTACTTACAGTATTAACACTGAGTCTAACACAGGGTACTTACACTGATATATTGTGTTGAATATGAACACTTCCTGGGAAAGAGATGTATTAGCATATTAATCATATTTTAATGGTTACTTAAGAACATTTGGTAAACAACATTTGGTAACTATAGCCACACTGCTTTGTTAGTTTTTCCCCTCAAGGTTAGAGGAATAGGTTAGCATTGAAATAGCAGCACTAGAAAGGAAAGAGTTCATTTTACATGCCATAAGTTCTCAGGAAGTAAAAGGCGTAAGGATCACTACTTGTTTTAGTAAAATGACTAGAAGGAATAAACCATAGTGAGATTTATTTTCAAGTAAACGTGTTAAACCATACCGAAAATGTTTAGCACAAACTGATATTTTTAGTTACAGAAAGTACATGGGCAAGGGCTCTTGGTATAGGGAACTGGTCTTGTGAAAGGAGGGTCGTGGGTTCGATTCCCAGACCTGAGGCCATGACTGAGGGGCCCTTGAGCAAGGCACCTAACCCCAACTGCTCCCCGGGCGTCGGGCTAGGGCTGCCCACCACTCTGGGCATGTGTGATCCACAGCCCCCTAGTAATCACTAGTGTGTGTTCTAACTGCACAGATGGGTTAAAAGTGGAGGACAAATTTCGATTGCGGTGTAAAAATCACAATTGACAAAATACGGCACATTTTCATTTTTTACATGGAGTGTTGTCAACTGTAGGCATGTGTGAACTGTTAAAAGTACCTAATGGTAGACGTTGTGTCACTTGTAGAGTACGGTGGTGGTACCTCGTCTGAAGTCCAAAGAGATGTCGATGGAAACGAAACAGACCATCGTGAGCCTGAGAAGCCAAAATAAGTCGATCAGAGAAATAGCTCAGGCGTTAGGCTTGTCCAAGTCCACAGTGGCGTACATCGTTAAGAAGAACGCTAGCACCGGTGACGTGAGCAACCGAAAACGATGTGGCAGACCGAGGAAGACCACCGCTGAGGACGACCAGATAATCCTCTCCATCATGACGAAGAACCCCCGAACGCCAGTTCAGCAGATCCGGAACACGCTCAGGGAGGTGGGCCGGGACGTTTCTATAGCTACCATACGTAGAAAGCTGCACACGCTCAACCACACGATAGAGACTACGTTCCTCCACAACTTGAAGGCAGCCAAGTAGCTTTTCGCTCCGCTTCTCCTGGTTGGAGTTTAGCGATTTAATTTCGGCACTTCTGCATTTAAAGGACGTCGCTGCATGAGAACCTGCCCCCGGAGGCAAGGCGTGATGAACTTCTAGCCTATAGGACTTTTTGAAAGATGGTGTGGAGCTTTGTGGAGAACATGAACACGGTGACTGTCGTCTTACAAAACAGGAGCAGTTATGCTGGAAAAGGTTCTCAAAGTTACGGGTTGCTGAGGCAGCTTAAGAGGTGATGAAACCCCCACCTGCTGCTACTGACAGTTGGACTATGTACTAGATTTACTCTACGCGTCAGGACTTCCTGCATGGAAACGACAAATCAGAGCTGCAAATTACCCACCGTGACTTTCAGGTCATCTCGGGTACTCTGCTAGTATTAGAGGTTTATGAGTAAATGAACTAGTACAATTCTGATTCGCTGCTGCACTTTAGAAACGCACTAAGCCTGAAGTGGCCGTGGGAGGAGCCTATTGGCTGTGTTGGTGATTGGACGTCCAGCCAGACACATTCATATGGGACTTTTTGTTTAAATCTTTAGATGGTGTTTGTAAGGGCATGTTTAAAGGACTGGGTATGCAGCACAATGCTCTGTGTGATATGCACTAACCGTTTGAAAATATTTTGTTAACTGTTCTAATTCATGTTTAATTAATGTCAGATTCAGCAGATACTGTTGTCTTGCTATTGCGTTGTACATTTCATTTACAGAATAGTTGTCTTAAAGGAAAATATATTTTTGTATGATGTTACTAATGAACAGTAACAAGCTGAATATGCACATGTATGTTCTGAGTTCAGGACACTAGCAGATCGTATTGTTACTTCTGACCTGCACAAACTACATGTCAGTTCCAGTCAAATCCATTTATATTCAGCATGACACACAAGATGAAGTTCAGATAACGATCTGAAAATGGGCCCTTTACCATGTACAAAATGCTCAGTGCACATATTCATAAATTTAGTTTTGTTAAACATTTTCCAACATAATAAACCCATGAGCCAAAATGAATCAAGTGGTTTTATTAATCAATTATTCATAATCTTCCAAAAACCCTGTGTGCGATCCTTCATACTTGACACCCTGCCATAGTGGTGTAGGACTTCCTGGGCATGCCAATTAAGCATCAGAAAATCTCAGTATATTTCTCTTAGCAGGAACTATGCATATACAGAATCAGTCTGGGGTCTGAATCTTCTTCTGACATTGGAGTGCATGCGGTTTTACATGGTGTGCTCAAGCAGGTTTGGGAAATATCACTGTTCTGGTGGTAGTAACCACGACGTCTGGGTAAAACCACCAGTAAAATATGTGGAATCGGTGCATCACTTGTCCCAGACGGATCCTCTACATTACAGGGAAAAGGAGAGAAACAAATCTACACTGGTGCTGGTGACCCGGTCGGAGCCTGACGACACCCCCCGCCTGAACCGAGGGGCGTTCACATCACCGTTCTTCAGTCGTGCCATCAGCCTGTCTATTCACATCAGCTCCAAGTGTTGTCGGAGCAGGCGGTTCTTCAAGCTGACATTGTGGCAGAAACATTCTCCACACTGCTCACACATGAAGGGCTTCTCCTCCATGTGGAGGTGCAGGTGGGGGTTGAGGTTCTCCGTTTGGCTGAAGGAACGGTCACACTGCTGGTGCGTGAAGGGCTTCTGAGTAGGTGACATTGTGCCTCATGAGATAGTCGTCACTACTATTAACACGAGCGTCAGAAACATGGGTCTCTGTAAGACTCCAGGTGGCTGTTTTGCTTGTGAACGTTCTCGAACCTCTCCGGACAGTCAGAGTATTTGTACAGTTGCTCAGCGTCCAGGTGTTCAGTGTCCAGGTGGAGTTTACTGAGGTGTCTATTTAGTCCAACCTCAGTAAGGAACCTCTTTCCGCACTCAGGACAGATGACATGTTTGCTCTTGTGCTCGCACCAGTGACCCTTCCTCCCACGGGACTCGGCATCTGCTGAAACAACCTCGCCACATTTCTGGCACAGAATACAGAGCGGTTTGGTTCCGTGCTCCTTCTCCACATGTCTCCGAAAGCTGGCGAAGTCCTGGAAGCAGACAGCCAGCCCGTGGAAACCACGTGCGTCTCCGTCACGTCCTTTCCCACACCGGGCACAGCCGAACACCTTGGAGTGACGCTGCGCTGAGCAGGAGAGCGTGGCATCAGCCTCGCAGTCCCTGCACCACACCGACAGAGTCCCCTCAGCGTCCCGCAACCGCGTGCCAGAATGCTCCTCGTACACGGAGACATCAGAGTCCACGTCCACCTGGTCCAGCTGAGCCTCCTGCTCTCCTACACAGTCCAGCAGTGGGGACAGGGTTGTAGTTTTCTCCTCCTTGTCCTGTTCGCTCATTTCCTCTTCAGACGTCGACAGGTGCGTCCAGTCCTTCTCCGACAACGCCTGCCCGTACTTCTGCTCGGTGCCCTCAGTATCAGACAACGCAATCTGAAGCTCGACCTGCAGAACCCAGAGTGTCTGATTAGACATGTGGGGTCGTGGGAACATGCACATTCACCCAGCAGCTGTTTACAACAGATAACAGTCTGCTGTGAGTTAAACAAGGCTTTAAAGGACCATTCTACAAAAAAGGTGAACTTTAGACAAATATCTCCAGGTCCCATGTCATGAGAAAATGCAACAGCAGTGCTCATCAGATCTCAGCCAGATCTCAAACTCCTGCTACGAGTTTCCCCCGCTCGCCACACCACAACTCGTACATGTCCCACCTCAGAGTAAGAGGTCTCCACACACTCCACGTCGTCTTCATGTGGGGTCTCTTCATCAGGGGTGGGGTGACTTCTCCACACTCTGTGGTGACCGCAGCTCTGACAGTCCTGGGTGACTGAGAACTGCCTCTCGTGTCCTTCAACAGTGAAGCGGCACTCAAGCAGACACACGGAGCAACACTTAAAGAGCTCCAGCAAACACTGCACGCTCACCAACACCTCGCTGCTCCTGGAACGAAGGACAAGGAACAGCTTCATCATGCCACATTTTAGACTTCACAACAGCAAAACCATTTCTAGTACACCGACTACAGTGTAATGAGAGGTACTGTAACAATACAATACTACTAGTGTCAGTCCCATGTCTAACTAGGGAAAATGGATCATAATACCAAGTGAGTGCCTTACTTAAAAATGCCAGTGATATGGTAGGACTCAAGGCTCTTTCCAGCTGTGGGAAAAAATGTATCTAAGTTCAAGCCAAAGACATTTATCCACTGCTGAAATCACCATATTAAGGGTCATATGATTATCCATAAAGCCTGACTAAACAGAAGTAAAATGCAGCTTTGCCCACCTGACAGGTTTGCATAATGCACCATCAGTTAACATAGGAGATACAACGAGCATTGTGATTCACAGCTATTTAAATACAAATTGAAAATAAAATTAGTAACTGAAATCTTCACAGAAACCACTGAATTCTGAAGAGGAGTTAACCAAAGATGTTCAGAAGCAGTCTTGTGTATCGGATGATTCTCATTTTGACCAGGGGAACTTAAAGGTTTAGTGTGTGAATAAAGACAGCCCAGTGTGTTTGTATCTGCAACACTTTTTCATTCAAATTGTCCAAAATCAATCAACATCCACTATGGCTGGTTTATTAGTGCCATCTAAAACAGCCTTGTTCCCCCTCTGGGCGTGACAGCAGCTAGAAGCCCCTCCCGACACTGTCCAGTAGGTCATGTATTTAGACGACCACCTTCACACCAACACTGAACCTGCAGTTTGTCTGGATCATCTGACTTCCTGCATGATTCTCACCCTTCTATCTGTTCTAATGGTAATTCTACCATTTCTATCCACAGGCTTGCGAATATCTATTTACGTCCTTACGTTGTGTGTGGAAAAACTCAACTGAACGGGTGATGCCAAGTAACGTTCTTTGTAAAGTAGTATATTGTTGTGTGGGGAGGGGGCGGGGCTACCCAGTTGACTGGCAGCTCAGGGTCAATGGCTGCAGTACAGTGTGCATTATTTTGGTCTGAAACAGTAACCAGAACCCTTAACAGTCAATTTTCCTGTACGCATGTTTACATCCCTTACCTGTACACCACACCTGATCTTCCATTTCTGAAAATGACAATGGAGCAGCTGTGTTTCCTTTTTCTGGAAACACCTGCAAAATAAAGAAATGCATTAGGCAACGTATGCCGTATTTAATGCAAATCACACAATTTCAAATTAGCCAAATGTGTCAGGCAGTACGGTGAAAGTTTATGATATTTACCTCCTTCCACAGTCTTTCACCAGTCTTCATCTCCTGAACGACAGAACTGTGAGATGAGTGTGAACGCTGCAGGTGGAGGAGTGTCTGCACGGGGAGGCCTGGTTCATCTTTCACACCATAACCCTGAATCTGAGGAGCAGGACATGAGTCACTCAGTCAAACACTCCTTCAGAGAGACCTATGTAACCCATGCAACACAGGATAAATACGCACACATGCACATCACATGCACATGAACTGTGTCACTGTGTTCAACTAAAATCTTATGGGACAAACATTTAGTCTCTTATTCAAAATTAAGTGATAATCCATGCAAAAGAATATTCTTTAAAAAGTTACCAAACCTTTAATGTCTGTAATGTGTTAATGCACAAACAGGACCCTTTTTCAAAGGCAAAATGATAAGATTACCATTCACCTATTCAGACAATCATTTACAGACAGCGGCTACGAAACTCTCTCTGCATGACAGACCTCGGTAGTTAGCAAAGCTGTTTCTTCTACTAAAGAGCAGACCGATGGTGACATTTTACGATGCAAACAACCTTTCAGCTTTTGTACCACTGTCCCTATCACTTAAAAAAAACAAACTAGCCATGTCTTCATTGCATATCCATAAATACGATTATTTTTATTAGATGGCTGATGACAGCTGTAAGCTAAACGACCCACAGACATGCACGGCGACCTGGTCACTGTCCCCAGCCCCGTGGGGCCTCGTCTCTGCTGGCTGCAGGCTGCTTCTCCCCAGATGCTCCAGCTTGCTTCGTCCTGCAGAGCGTGCAGGACCCGCGTGCATAGCGTGCGCGTGGCCCAGGTGCAGGGTCGGCGCCCAGTCCGGGTCCGCGTGCATCATCTCGTACGCAGGCTGACCTGCAATGACATTAGTGTTAGTTAGTGTTAGTGTTGTTGTCGCTGCATAACACAATACGACACCGTCATAACAAAGGTGCATGGACACGTTTCTGCAGCTCTGCCTGGATGTGGTTAATGTGGCTAAACCAAAACAAAAGCATGGATATGTCGACGTTATCTGGCGCTACTGTGAACCACACACGTCTCTCTCTTACCTCTGTGGAAATGCCGGGAGCAGACGTACATGAAGGGTGAGATCTTGGCGAAGGTGATGTCGCTGCGCCTCACCGCCTCCACCCAGGCCATGCGGCGCCGCCTGGTCATCTCCGCCACCTGCTGCCCGTGGCTCTTTTTCCACGTGGGGAACTTGAAGAACCGGGCGCCGTGCTCCAGCTTCCTCCCTTTGGCATCGTGGGACTTGTTGTTGCAGCCGCTCACGCAGCAGGACCGCACCATCTCGCCAAGGAAAAGAGACGAACGAAACGAAAACAGTGCAAGACTGACCACAGAATACCTCCTAAATGGCGGCGAACCCAGAATGCACCTCGGTTTACGTCATCGTCAAAGATCGATGTATTTCACGTACAAAATGATTCTTAACTAGCTGAATTAGCTTTGTTCCAGTTTCTTTGGTTGAACATATAACAGAGGGCACAGCAGTTTTATTTAACGGACGGAATCGTGATAAACACGCTTTGCGTTTTCTCATTGGTCTTAATTTGTCGTGGTCAGTTGAGTCGTTGCTACAGACCCCACAGTACTGTATGGCGGTAATTATGTTGCAAAACCTGAGCTGCAAGAACCTGATCTGAGTACAAAATCTAAGTGTACTTTGTGTTTTGATGTGAGAACTTGTAGAATTAAAAATCTGAACGTGAATGTTTAAAATTATCTCGCAGAAAATTTACATGAATTAATTTTTTGGATGTGCGATCACAAATTCAAGCTCACAACGTCTAAAGGGTGCTCACATACATTATGGAGGCCCATTTACGCAACCTAAAATAATAAAAATAAACAGAGATGTAGAGTAACGAAGTAGAACTACTTCACTACTGTACTTAAGTACAAAAATTTTGTATCTGTACTTTACTGGAGTATTTTTTTTTTCTACTTCCACTTCACTACATATTTTCCTTTAGCTTAATACTTTTACTTTTATTATTTTTTACGTGCTGTATAGTTACTTGTTATAATTATAAACATGTTAACTAGGTATCAAACCCATATTATCATTAGATGGCGCTGTCACCGGGTCAAGCGATCAGGCTGTCTCATGAGAAAACCGTATTCTCCGGTCGCGTCCCGCCTTTGCTGCCTGCCTTTACTGAACACTTGAGCTTCATAAGCCTTAGTCTGATTCAAGATGGAAGAGCCAGCAGCAACACCTCCTTCACCACTTTCAGCACCTTCCACACCTCCAACATGGAGTGATCGGGGCGGTGAGGGTGAAGAAGGAGACCACCCCTGGCCCTACCTAGAGACAATGATTTCATTTTCCGGAGTGAAAGAAAATTCCTATATGATGAAGTGCCTACTCCTAAAGAGTGTGAACTATTGGCCTTCAAAAATTCACCTCGAACTTGAAGAAAATTATAAAGGTAAATTAAATATATAACGCACAGAAGACACACCAGCTTGAGCTATCAGTAAGCGCTTCAGGTTAGCTATCTTAGCTAGCTAATTAACTAACCAAATTATGTTCACGACATGCTGCTGTATTCACTTTAGCTGGCAATCATAAAGGCTATGTCACGCTGAATTGTGTTTTTAGCAACAGTTGCTACTTGTTTTTACAAACAGAACACTTGTATTTGTGGTCTTTGATAGCTTTGATTTGTAAGTGATATATAAATAATTTGATAAACAAAACACAATACTTGTACTTTTTATTTTCAGTACTTGAGCAGTGTATTTTAAACTACTTGCAATACTTAAGTACAAAAAATGCTGAATACTTATGTACTTCAACTTAAGTATAATTTTTAAAGAACACCAACTTCTACTCAAGTCACTTTTTTGATAGAGTACTTGTACTTTTACACTGGGTCTCTAATACTTTATACGTGTCTGAAAATAACTAATCCAGCGCGTATTTTTTCTCATCATAAATTGCTATCTCGTTATTTCGAAATACTAAGTAATTTTTTCTAGTTACTAAGTCGATATTTTGAGATACTAAGTTGATATTTTTAGATACCAACAAGTCACATCTGAATCCCCTCGTGCGCACGCTACACAGATAGATTTCTGTCTATGCATAAATAAGGGCTAATTTTTATCCATCAAAGTAAACGGCGCAGCATTATGTATAACCAAACAAAGACACACTGATTCTTGGGTGTTAAATGTTTTTAATAAAATGTAATTACCAAAGATCGGTTGTTATCGTAGCACTCAGAGTGATTGAATGCCTTTCAGTCATGCTAAGAATCACAAAAACATTTTACATATGCTTTTATCTAGTTAGGACAAAACTAGAGTGCTCAGTGAACTAAGTTATCATATCATAATCATAGTACCAAAAATATACTCGCCTAATGATCTCAGGATTCCAGTGTCTGGTTAACATCTCATGTATTTTGGTGACTGATGTGTAGGTTAAACCATATAAAGCAAAGTCTCTGAATTCAACAGATGGTATTTTAATGAGGGGTGTGTGAAGGTGCATGAGTTGTTCCTTTAGCTTCTGTCAGAAGTGTAATGAGCTTCACGTACAAGGTGATGTTTTATGAACTGGAGGACTAGCTACGACACAATGTGGAGCCAAAATAACTCAGAACTGTAAGACAATAATGCTAACACACATTATGCACGTGGTATTGAACATTTAAAGAAAGGATCACATGAATGTCACATCTTTATGAAATACTTATGGAAAGGAATAAAATATAAGATTTTCCATTACAAGAGTGATGTGTTGTACATGGTTCTGTATGCATATATAGCATTGAAAAGGTTCTTATACAAACTTGACATAAGAACCCTTATTGTGTATAAAGTAAAAATGTTACATTCAGATTCATTAGGGCAAGAAACAGTGACTGCACTAGAGGCATACTGGTAATGAGTTGTTAGCGTGGTCTGCAGGTACTGTCGCAGATTTATTTAACTGGTTTTCTTTTTCACAGTGTTTTTGGCAGGGTCATGAACTCTGCTGTAGTTGACTGGATTATAGTAAGGCACTATGATGGCCTTAATATTATCCAGATGAGGTCATTCCTTTTCAATATAGCCTCTTAGTGTGAATCTACTGCTGTTCACCCTAGAGATGACCTTTAGGACATTATGCAAGACTTAAATTCTTTACAACGCACACTCAGTGGAACAAACTGCCGGATGGCCTTGAGGACCTATGGGACTCTTTTGGAACAAGAATGTTGAATAATAAGTACTTGTCATCTCTGTTATTGTCCTCAGTATTATTGTCTGCTGCTTAAACTGCTTAAATGATGTCCTTTGTAATGCCCCATTTGCAGAGCAATAAGAGGCCTCTGGAGCAGTCCTCTGATTGGCCTCTGGATCTTGACCTCTGGAGCAGTCCTCTGATTGGCCTCTGGATCAGTCCTCTGATTGGTGTCTGGAGCAGTCCTCTGATTGGCCTCTGGAGCAGTCCTCTGCTCCAGGAGCAGACAATGTTATTTTATTTTATTTTATTATTATTTTTTCATATTTTTGTCAATTGTAATTTTTACACCGCAATCAAAATTTGTCCTCCGCTTTTAACCCATCTGTGCAGTTTGAACACACACACAAACACACTACTGATTACTAGGGGGCTGTGGATCACACGTGCCCAGAGCGGTGGGCAGCCCTAGCCCGGCGCCCGGGGAGCAGTTGGGGTTAGGTGCCTTGCTCAAGGGCACCTCAGTCATGGCCTCAGGTCTGGGAATTGAACCCACGACCCTCCGGTCACAAGACCAATTCCCAATTCCCTACCACCAGGCCATGACTGTCCTCGTTATTAATAGTTGCTGCTTTGATGATGTCCTGTTTAGTCTTTGCTTGTAGGAAGTTTGTCTAACATCTGTGTAATGTAGCCTAGCATGGTATGCTGAATGGAAGTTTTACCATCTACATAAATGTCTGGGTATATTTTTTGCATGTCCAGGATTCCTTCATAACAATTGTGCAGGTTGACTAAGCATACTGGATGATAAAAGAGGAAAACAGGTGGTGCCCTGCCTGAGAGAGATAACTCCTGCTTATAAATGGTTAGGCTTCTTGTAATCTGGTCCACTGCTCCTCTACAGTGAATGCAAACCAGGACAGATTCTCAGGGACCAGTGTAAAAGTTTAAAAATCATTGTAACATTTGTACAGTGGGAACTATATGTGCTTCTATTTGTGGCGGCTTCTATAAGTGTTTAAAAAATGTATTCTGCAATTAAGTAATATACTAAAAAGGCACTAGAAGTTTATATATTGTATTTTCTCTCTGTCTCTGTCCTCTGACTAGGCTAGCTTCTGTGCCACGTTAGCTGTCGGGATAGTGGCCTGCACACCTCACTTCCTCTTTACACTGATGCTTCTAGCTGCCTTTTCGGAGAAAGTGTGAGTAGGTGACAAGGGTTTACACTGTTTAGTGAAGGTTTGTTCACAGGAAGTGCAATAATGGACCGTCTAGCTACAGCACCCGAATTACGACAAGGTGTTCAGTACTGCAGCCTGCGACGATTCTATGTAAAGAATTGAAAAACTTTGCGCTATGCGCATAAACATAATAACAGGGTGTGAGTTTCTGATTGGCTAATACAATCACCAATAGCTTTTGCATCCTCTTGCTACATTATGCTTGTATAAAATAAGCCAACATGACATATAACATCCAGGCAAAATTGCATAAATAAAAAGCTAAATAATAAAAAGGAAAATAGGAATCACTAAGGTCTATTTATAAGATCAAGCTCAAAAGTTTGATTTTCCTCTTTTTGTTCTCTAAAGATCTGTGATGATAAGTCTACAAACATATATTTTATCCTTCTTACATTCATGTCCACAATCTGCAGGTATATCTTCAATCAGAAGACCATGACCTTATTCTGCAGGTTTCTGTGGTTATCAATAGGGGACACAGAGACTTCATACAACTGGTGAAATACACACATAAAACCTTGGGTATGCCTTTATGCCTAGCTACAGTTTACACAACACATGTAATTGGCTGGAGTATAGATTAGATATTGAAATGATCATCTATAAAATCAGTGTCTCATGCCAGTTTCTTGGTATGGTAATCATCTCTCTGTGGATAATGTTTCATTTTACCTCCAATGACTAGATTACATTTTCTAACAGGATTATAAGTGAGATTTAGCCATTTTCAGTTTAAAACTTCTAAATTCTTCTGGTTCATGGTTTCCTGACTCTTTTCAAGACTTCAGATAGCATTATTTTCACTCTGGATTAACTGAAGTATTATACTGGCTGATTAATAGCCCCTCTATATTTTACATCTGAGACATTTAAGAAAAGGTATGTTAAAGATTAACTTTTTTCCACCAGTCTTCTCTTGACTTTTTGAGTTGAGTAAATGAGGGAGCAGGGTGTGAGGTGGGAGAGTCTTTAATCATGCCACGTAGTGACAGCAACGCAGGTCATCGCGGTAGTGCAAAATAAGGACATGCAGTGTGTGAAAACACTGAAGGATCAAGGGTCAACCACTCTGACAGCGAGTAACATCTCCAACAGTTTCTCAAGAGTCAGAGAGCAACGCACAGTATGGACGGGAACGATATGTTACACAGCTGACCGTGATGAGGAGGGGTTAAAAATATATATAAATGATTTGTTAATGATTTGATTTATGAATCATCCATTAATTATTGGGTGATTGAGACTGAGGGAGGAGTGTAGGTGATGTGGGCGTCTCCCTTAGAGACTGGGGATGGCCTACAGTGACAGGAGTGAAATGACTGTGTATTAACAAATGTTAACATTCTATTATTACATCACAGTTACACCAGGATCTTCTGTGATTATCTTCATTATGGCTCATAGGTAAGTTACCAGTTAAACAACCTTTCAGGAGGTCTGTCTGTAATGGCAAGTGGAAAAAAGAAATTAAAGTGCATGTGTGTGCAATAAAAAGAAACAAGAACATTTAAACTTTGTCCACCCTTGTTTAAAATAGTAAACAAAGACAGGACTTTGGTGATTAAATAAAATTCATCTGTTTTTGCGTACTGTTGTACTATTTAAGACCAAATTATGAGAAACTAAGTTTATATAACCTTAATTAATATCTTAATTAATTGTCAGAATAAATTACACATACCTCTGATACACAGACTTGAAGAGGCATCATCATATATACGTGATTTAATTCGGAAGAGTGAAGTTATCAGAAATGGCCCACCAGCCCTGTATCGTCTAATCACAACTCAAAGTAATCTTGATACAGACGGCAAGGTCAGAAAATGGACATTTGGTCAGCGAGACATCACTAAACCCAACAAAATCCTCCTGATGGTGGGAGAAACAAGAACAGGCAAAACAACCCTGATCAATTGCTTGGTAAATTACACACTTGGGGTAAAGTTTAAAGATGCAGTGTGGTTTGAGATCACAGAAGAAAGGACCTCAGATGAGTCAATAACACAAACAAATAGCATCACTGTTTATGAAATATTTGTCCCATACAGCAAAGATTCTCTTATGATCATTGACACTCCAGGTTATGGACATACCAAAGGAGCTGAATATGACAGACAGATTGTTGAGAATTTGCATAAACTTTTTATAAATGACACTGGTGTGAAAGATGTTGATGCAGTGTGCTTGGTCATCAAGGCATCTCATAATCAACTCTCTGCAAGGCAGCACTACATATTTGATGCAGTTCTTTCTCTGTTTGGCAAAGACATAGAGGAGAACATCGTTGTTTTAGCTACACACTCAGATGGAGGACACCCAACAAATGCCATTGGTGCCATCAAGAATGCAGATATACCATGCAAGAAAGATGAGCAAAACAACCCTGTGGTTTATACATTCAACAACCGCCAGTCTGAGTCATGGAACAATAAAAAACAATTCTACCAGAATGTCTGGGCTAACAACAGTTTTGAAACTTTTTTTGATTCCCTGGGCAGTCTTAACAGAAACAGCTTGAAGGAGACTGAACGTGTTCTGAGAGAGTGCACTCAACTTAAAATTATTTTAGGCAATCTACATGACCTCACTGAGTACACTGAGCTAAAATACAAGAAACTACATCAGATAAAGGAAGAACTGGAAATTATTAAAGACCATATTAAAAAAGATGAAAACTTTACCTTTACTGTCACCAAGTCTTACAAAGTAAAAGTCCCCATTGAAGGTACTTCATTGTGGGATAAGGAGGCAACCTGCTGCTCTGTGTGTGAAGAGAACTGCCATGAACACAACTGCTGGTTTGCTCCCAGTGCCTCATGGTGTTACGTCATACAAAATGAACACTGTATTGTTTGCACACAGAAGTGCCACCACTCCAAACATGTCAAAGAAAACAAGAAGTACGTTACAAACATCGAAAGTGTCACAATGACATACAAAGATCTCAAAAATCAATATGAAAGCAAAGAGAATTCAAGAGGAAACATTCGTTTTGACACAGAAGCATTTAAACAACTCAAATCCAACCATAAGAAAAACATAAAAGAAATGGAAGAGAACGAGAGCTTGCAGAATGAAGTCAAAGCCGACATTACTAAGACTAATGAAGACAAAGCCAGACTGGTGGAAGAGGCCTGCACATCCATCATCATACTGTCTGAGATTGCACTAAAACCAGACTCTGCCTTCATCATTGAGAGTCTTGACTATTTGATCCCCCTGGCTGAGGAAACTAAAAAATTTGGGAAGACTGAGAAACTAAAGGAGCTGAGAAAAATTCAACCTGAATCACAGGAAAGAGTTCAGGCAGCGCTGACATATTTCAGAATAGGGTTTAAAAAGTAATCAGTGTCCTGTCCAGTAAATGAATGAAAATGTATAAGAGGTATTTACACATCTATCTGAAGCTTTGATACCAATTTACTGTTGTGTTTGTTATCTTGAGTATGTTCTTTATAATAGGTGAAACTTGCAGACAAGATCATTGAAGGTCTGGTTAATAGGAGGGGGAATATTGATTCATTTAAACATTGCAATGTGATGTGATTTTTGTTTGATATTCCATTCTTATCATTCATAAGACATTTATTAAGCTAATCTTTCTTCTAATCTCCCTTTTCTAAAACCATATCTGTAGTAACACCAAGGTCATGAATTTGTTTTGCTATAAGCACATACTTTTAGTTGTTTTCATCCATGACATAATCTCATTATTGTCTTTGATCTTCCCAAATATATATTTTTCCTGTCTTTATACTTTCCAGACAGAAAGTATTTCCCGTAATAAACATTGCTGGACTCAGAAGACTCACAGATAGGTCATGTTTTCCCAAATCTACCCTGTTTCTGTTTTTAAAAGGAACTAATTTGAAGGACCATTTAGTTCTCAGTTTCTTGTAAATAATTTTCCTTCCTTTTTAATGAATCCAGTTGGCAGTCTCAAATGTTTTAATTGTGCGTTGTGCAACTACATGCTGACTCGACATTTTTATACATTCACACACACATAAAAAGTGTTTTGTTGTGACTGTTGTTTACTCAGTATTTTATTAAGAGCCCTAGGACACATTGCAGACACATTATACAATATTTATAATTTTTTCAGTTCAGTCCTTCCGTCCTGAACATTTTTCCCCACTGTGTAGTGCAATCAATCTTTTAAATTGTTATTGTTATAAAATACTTGATAAAGATGTTAGAAGATTAAATCAATTGATTCAAATTAGTTACATTTTTAACATAACATTTTTAACGAATCCATTTGGAAGAGGTGTTCTTGGGGAATGTAATCCGGGATGATCTCTTGTAGGTTTTAAGGACAGTATTGGTACCTGCACAGGGAGTGAACCAGGCAACCTCTGTCTCCACCCTGTGGCCATTCTTGGTAAATACTTAACTCACTAAACAGGGCAGCATACAGTACAGAGTGTATCCAGAAAAAGTTCAGAAGAAGCTTCAAAAATAATAAATATTGTATAATAAATCATAAATAATGTATATATACAAACCTGTTAATTAGAATAATCAAAGTCTTCGAGATGGAGTTATTGTAGCCTCAGCAGGACTAACTCACACAATATATACTTAAAACCTAACAAGCCCTGCGTGTAACACATTAGACTGAGGAGACAGGTGAACGCATACACAAATGACCACAGCCACAGGAAGTACATAGTTGTCAATACATAGACGCTGGCTACACAAACACACACCCAAAGGGAGGGTGTCTGGGGCTGTAACGTGACAGATTGCTTTTTAAGTAAACCTGGCATTTTGTGTTCACTCTGGTTATCTTTTTCTGATATTGAAATTTGTTTCATAATTTGACAAATGTAAGTAGATAACTATATAAATAGTTGTATGTATATATTTGCCATATAGACTTTTGTTTTCTATTATGTTCGGGGAGGTCAGATTAGGTACAGATGAGTACAGGGACTTGTTCACTGTGTTTGGCATTTGACATCTGACCTCTGTTCTTGTGTATCTTTTGTTAAGCATTTAGCTCAACTAACATGACAGACAGTACACTGCTATGAAGTAGCTTTTCTAGTTCATCTTTTTTAGCCTGGTTATCTAGTCTCTTAGAAATCAAATTACAGAAACTGTTTCTGTGATGAATGTGTGTGGTTCATGAACAAACAAATCAGAGCTCAGGATACGATTTTGTTTCTTTATTCTATCAAAACTGCCCAACAAACAGCTTTTGTTTTTCACTGCTTGAAAAGTTTGCTCGCTGAAATGTTCAGAAGTCACAGACTAAAGCACAAGCTTCACTCCAGCCCTTGCTGGATTAGAAACAGTGATTTATGATTTCAGGCTGAAGGCTGCAGTGTGTGGAGACATCTTTATTCATGTTCCAGCCATGCGTTCAGCTTCAGCTCATCCCTCTCCGCCTGGCAGAGCTGATGATTATCTCAAAGCCCACGACCCTGTTCTGGCGTCCCACAACTGTGGGCAGTGTTCATACATCCACAGGATAAACACGACATTGCAGTGTCACTCAAAGCCCTACGACTCGCTAGACTCCAAACTGCTATCGTGCCCCATAATCAGGCTATGAAGCTACTAGCCACCGATTAGCAATCATTACATATAACAGCAGTGCGAGGATATTTAGATCCAGACGGGTTTCTCAGGACAGTCTGGAGGGGTTGGAGTCTGCTCCCCGGGCGGTGGTCCACTCCGTGTTTCCCCTGGTAAAGCCGTGCAGCGAGGGTCCAGACCCAACCGGCGGGCCATTACACTGTACCGGCTGGAGCAGCTTCTGGGCAGCAGGACCGTCGGACTTGGAGCGGTGCTGCTTGTGGGCTCTCGGTTCTGATCGGCTCTTTGGGGGCGGGAGACCTTCGCACAGCCGGCTGCACGGAGCGATACCGCAGAATGAAGGCTCGTCCGACTGGGAGGACCCAGAGTCCTCAGAACCATCCTCAGACGGAGGGTCCCCGAGGGAGAAGGGAGGGGGACCCGGGCCACAAGACGATGTTGGTTTTGAGTCCGAGCCACGAGGAGGACGGCCGTTACAGGGAAGTCCCCCGTTGGGGACAGAGAGGACAGTGGGAGTTATCGTCTCTGGCCTCCCTCTGGACTTCATTTTGCAACGTTTCTTCTGAAAAAGGAAAGACAACAGTAACAGTTACTGGTAATAGTAAAAATGGCTTTGGCAGTCTGCAAAGTGGCCATGGTGTTTCACTGGGAGGATTTTAACACGGAGCAGGACGTGAAGGAAGGAAGAGCAGCTCATCTGCATGTGAGACCTGGAGCTCCACATCACAGAATCACCATCGTACCTTTTTAGTCCCCGTTGAATTCCTTTGAGTGTCTACGATGTAAGCTTCGTGGCGACCTGCGAAAATTGGGCACAAAAACAAACACGGCAAATGAATGAGAGAGCTCAGGGGGTTCCTGCGGTTCCTCTGATTCAGGAACCGTTACAATACAACTAACAGAGCAAAACTGGGCATCTGCATTTGAAGATGTAGCATGGTTGCATTCCAATAGCATTCACATCTACATAAATGACTGGTGCTCCTGCTGACTAGCATTCATGTTTAGAAAGCAAATACAACAAATCCAACAAAATCTACTATTACTACAATCCTATACTAAGACTAGTAATGTATGTTAGACAGTATTTCACAACGCTGTTCGCTGTGCTACAGGCCCAGTTCGCTGTGCTACAGGCCCAGTTCGCTGTGCAGCAGGCCCATTTCGCTGTGCTACCCGCTTCACAGCCTGGTGCGGTTTTACCTTCCGTAGGGGGAATCTGCAGTGATTGTGTAAGTGGATAGGACGCTCTCCTCTTTGGACTCACGTCTTCATAACCAGGGGAGACGCTGAAATTAGAAGAACATTTGGATTAGGCTCAAAGTCAACCTGAATACCCCAATAAAATACCATAACAACCAGGTGTGTGTGTGCACTTATGCACGCTGCAGACACACTGACCGCTCAGCGCTGCAGGAGCTGTAGGTCTTTGTCAGGGACACGGTGGGCTCTGCTACGGGGCTCTCAGCAGACATGCAGCACACGTTGGTGCAGACCACCAGACCGAGGATCAAACAGAGGACGAAGCACAGCAGCAGGTAGCTGTGTCTGTCAGAGACCTGCAGAGGTGGGACCAAGTCAGTGTTTTGCAAGTCTCAAGTAAGTCCAAGTCTTTATCCTCAAGTCCCGAGTCAAGTCTCAAGCAAAGACAGTCAACTCAAGTCAAGTCTCGAGTCAAGACAGGCAACTGTCAAGTCAAGTCCCAAGTCTGAAACTTGGAATTTCGAGTCCTTTCGAGTCTTTTTTTTTTTTACAGTCACCAACGCTTTACGAATGCTACGCTGATGCATCTCTTTACTCGTTTTGTTGGTGTCCGGCAGCCAAAAGATGACAGATCATTTACATTTTATCTTCTCTTAATTACATAAATGTACTTAAACAAGAATGTTTTGTTACATCATTTTACACGAAAATAGCAAGCTTCATCGTAAGCAAGATGCTGTCATTACGAATGGTTATTCTAAACATTTGGATAAAATGTTTAAATATAAACTAATAAAAGGTTAGGGTTATTTTTTCATTGTTTTCTGTTATTGTGGGGTCACGGTGTACTATTGTTACCTGGAGATTCAGTGGGGTCACATATTCTGATGGCTGCCGTCAGAATTGGTGGCCCCAGTTAAAAAGGCTCACCTGTACATCCCATTCATGATTTCTTTGTTGGCTGCAATGGTGAGGGGATGGTAAATCTTGTTTAAGTACATTTATGTAATTAAGAGACGATAAATGTAAATATAAACATCTGTCATATTTTGGCTCGTGGACACCAACAAAACGAGTAAAGAAAGTGCATCAGCGTAGTTTACGCATTCGTAAAGCGTTTGTGCCTCTGAACAGAAACTGTGAAATAGCGCCCCCTGTGGTCACAAAACTCGACGGTCACAGAATCTGGTGTAACGCCGGTCTGCGTCAGAAGGACGGAAATGAAATTAATGGGGCGCACTTTATAAATATTAATATGCGTTTTAAAATTTAGATTTGGGGTAAAAAAAAATCAAGTCTTTGCAAGTAAACAGGTTCAAGTCCAATTCAAGTTCCAAGTTATTGGTGTAAAAGTCCAAGTCAAGTCTAAGTCTCTGAATATTTTTTCAAGTCAAGTCAAAAGTCTTAATATTATTGACTCGAGTCTGACTCGAGTCCCCACCTCTGGAGACCTGCACAACACAACATAGACCTCTCACCGCTCTAAATTACAGCTGTCTGTCAAAGACCTGCACAACACAGCACAGACCTCTCTCCCCTCTAAATTAAAGCTGTGTCTGTCAGAGACCTGCACAACACAACACAGACCTCTCTACAAAATGTTATTGCCTTACAGTCATTTGTATCAGACTAGTATCACCAGTATTTGGTGAACCTGTTTGGCGTGAGAGGTGATTACACAGTGGTGGTGTTTGCAACACGACCTACACCACAGCCCAATTAGTGGATACCTCCGTCTGTAGCTGGCTCACTCTCACAGACAGGTTCAGCAGAAGCTGCGTGATGTTCTCCAGCTGGTCCTGCAGGACCTGGATGGACTCCGTCTGTTTCTGATCCTACGGAGAACAAAGCAAACGTGATGCTGGTCTTCACTGAGAGCTGAACTGAAGATATGAAATCAGTATCACCAATGTCTAATCACTTAAAGGTGCAAACACAGAGAAGTGTTATCATAGAACTTTGCAAAATGTACTTTCTACTCAATATCATGTAGTAAAAAAAGTTAATTAAGTAACTGCTGACCTGCTCCTCTGCCATCCTTGAAGTGTTCTGGAGTTTGATAATGGTCTTGTTGAAAGCCTTCTGCATCTCCTCCATCTGTTTTCGATACCTGTGAAATAAACAATGTGGGTGGGTGGGTGGGTGTGTGTGTGTTTGTATATACAATAAAATACAGTTACACTTAAATAGAAAGGACAAAATCAAGTGCATGTAAGGTTAGAGTTAGAGAGAATACTTCAAAGACCTGGAGCTCCTCACCTCTGACTGAGCTGCTCCAGATAGCGTCCGCTGAGGGACATGTTCACCTCCAGCGCTTTGATCCGGTTGTTGAGTCTCATGAAGACGGACTCTTTCTGGCTGGAGCCGTGGACTGGCGTGTCTGTCGTGGTGAGCATTTCGGCGTAGAACTCCGTGGGGGACGGCTGTCCCGATTGTCCCCCGAGAGACGTGTCCTCCAGTAGATCTTCACCTTCGGGATCAGATCCAACAGCCTTCCTGTCCACGGCCTCCATCACGGGCGTAGGAGTGAACGTCCCAGTGGTGGCTGATGGTTGGGTAGAGGTCTGTTTTGTGGGGGTCAGGGGGAGGGTTAAAGGTCCCTGGTCCATAGTGCCGGTCACCACATCCGGTCTTGAGGTGTCCTTTTCAGCAATGGATTTCTGTAGTACAGACTGAGGCTTCTGCTCATGATCTGCTTCATTGGGTTTGGTGGCTAAAACTGGAGCGGACGGTGATTCTAAATGGGGGGTAAGGACAGGAGTGTTTTTGGCCTCTCTTGGTTCCTCTCTGCTCAGCTCTGGCAGAGGGAGCTGCAGGTCAGAAAGCTCAGTGGCTGAGGGGTCCTGGAGGTGCTTGGTCTGGGTGTGTGTGGAGAACAGGGCGGAGGCAGGATCCATCAGGGTTGAGGTCAGACTCGGAGCAAGATCCAGATGTCCTGCTTCAGACTTCCTCTCACTCTCAGGGAAAGGTGGAACCACCACCTGTGTGCTGGAAGCTTCTGGAAGGGAAGATGCCTCCACCGTCCAGGTGGGCTGTGCCCGAGTGTTAGATGAGGAGACCATCATCTGAACTGGTGTGTGTGTCTCCTGCAGATACGTGCTGGTCTGAGATGGTGGCCGCTCCTCTATCGTTGTCCTCTTGAGAGGTGGGAAGGGGAAGCACATCTGTAGAAGGTGCTCTCGAAGAGAAGGGGCGCAAGAGCAGGGGTCAGGGGTCAGCTCACAGCAGCCCACACCCTCCTGCACTCCTGAGTACTGCTGATCCAGTTCAGCCGTCACTCTCCGCTCCTCCTCCCGGGTTACGGAGCCAGAGGGCTGTTCTGATTGGTCAGAGCCCTCTGACTCCTCCCCCTCCTCTTTGGGCAGCAGAGTGACGATCTGCTCCAGGTCGGGGGACTCTGGGACAAGGGACCCTGCAGCTGGCAGACCTGCTGATGGAGTTTCTGAGACGGAGGCGGTGGGAGCAGCTACTGCCAGACCTCCACCTCTGTCTTCTGGGATAGAAGGCGTCTCTGTGATTTCATTCAAATTATGCTGGTCCACACTCAACGTCCCCAGCCTGAGGAGATCATAAAAGATTACATATGCTAATTAACCTCGATTAGGCAAGTTCTCATTTTCATTATAAATGAGCATGTTTGCAAAGTCCTCCTACAATACATGTAATAAATAATGCAACATTAGTAAGAATAACTACAGCGCAGTATAATAAGTAATGTGTTAGAGGTTACTACTACTAATCCTATTATACCAAAACAATTACCAAAGCATCCACATAATTAGCCAATCAATTTTCCAGTGTTTTCATGCTAATGGGTGACAAATTCAGCAAAACTCACATAATAACGGAGGAGGTTGAAGGTGTTGAGGTTGAGGGTGTTTGAGGGGGTGTTGAGGGTGTTGATGGTGTTGAGGAGGTTGAGGGTGTTGAGGGTGTTGACGGGTTTGAGGGTGTTGACGGGTTTGAGGAGGTTGAGAGTGTTTGAGGGGGTGTTGAGGGCGTCTCTCCTGGTCCTGATGCTTCTGTCTCATTTAGATCTGTGGACGAATAATTGCCTGCCAAACACAAGGTAAAGAATGTTGTAAATACTTTATGCTTTCCACCAGTTTTTTGACAACTACAGAAGCAAAGTGAGTGTGTGTGTGTGTGTGTAGAGTTCACCTCCACTGCTATCATCTGGATTGCCACCCAATACATTGGACGCAATGTTGTTCACCATGTTAAGAATAGCATCTGTAAATACACAAGACATTGTGTTCATAAGCACACAAATAACCACTTGTGCTATACACATGTTTATATGATGCACATTAATCTTTGGAATCTGATGTAAAGAGGTCATTATACTATAAATGCCGATTTTATTATTTCACAATGGCCTGTGCTAGATATAATTTCTTTGGATCTCTAATATCTCCAACATACACTCTTCAAATAGAAACAGAATACTGTTTATTAAACACAGTGCAGTGATGTAATCAAACCAGGCCAAGAAACAGACGAGGGACATAAAATGCTGTGAAACTCACCTTTGGCTGAGCCAATCAGGTTTCTTGAAGCTTTGTCATCTGAATGTGTGTATCTAGGTGGGTCGTCTACAGTTCAAGAGAAACACTGACGTTACAGTATGACAGCACTTCCCTAAATTCAGCTGCTACTAACATTAAACACTCTCTCCAAATGTGGAAAGGTGTGTGTGTGTGTGTGTGTGTGTGTGTGTGTGTGTGTGGTCAGTATTTCTAGGCCTCACCGTAGTCTTCCTCCTGGAAGTGGGGTCTCTCTGACAGCTCCGAATTCAGTTCATACTCCTCCATCATGCTGGTGCCAAAAACCCTTATATCACAAACAAGGGAGACAGACACGGATCTTAAAGCAGATTTTACTTCCTCTTCATGTACTGAAGGTTCTAACTTTCTGACACCAAAGGTTGACTGTCATTTATTATTTTACAGGTGTAAGACACATGGATAGTACACATAACTCTAATGAATGAAGTGGATAGTACACATAACTAATTAATGAGGTGGATAGTACACATAACTCTAATGAATGAGGTAGATAGTACACATAACTAATGAATGAGGTCAATAGTACACATAACTCTAATGAATGAGGTCAATAGTACACATAACTCTAATGAATGAGGTAGATAGTACACATAACTAATGAATGAGGTCAATAGTACACATAACTCTAATGAATGAAGTAGATAGTACACATAAGTAATAAATGAGGTCAATAGTACACATAACTCTAATGAATGAGGTAGATAGTACACATAACTAATGAATGAGGTCAATGGTACACATAACTAATGAATGAGTTCAATAGTACACATAACTCTAATGAATGAGGTAGATAGTACACATAACTAATAAATGAGGTCAATAGTACACATAACTAATGAATGAAGTAGATAGTACACATAACTAATAAATGAGGTCAATAGTACACATAACTAATGAATGAGGTAGATAGTACACATAACTAATGAATGAGGTCAATGGTACACATAACTAATGAATGAGGTAGATAGTACACATAACTCTAATGAATGAGTTCAATAGTACACATAACTAATGAATGAGGTAGATAGTACACATAACTAATAAATGAGGTAAATAGTACACATAACTATAATGAATGAGGTAGATAGTACACATAACTAATAAATGAGGTCAATAGTACACATAACTATAATGAATGAGGTAGATAGTACACATAACTCTAATGAATGAGGTCAATGGTACACATAACTCTAATGAATGAAGTAGATAGTACACAACTAATAAATGAGGTCAATAGTACACATAACTCTAATGAATGAGGTAGATAGTACACATAACTCTAATGAATGAGGTAGATAGTACACATAACTCTAATGAATGAGGTCAATGGTACACATAACTCTAATGAATGAGGTAGATAGTACACATAACTCTAATGAATGAGGTCAATGGTACACATAACTCAAATGAATGAGGTGAATGAGGTCTTAAGTCCAGCTTCCTTTACCTGACGAGGCTTAGAGGACAGAAGTGTTCTGACCCAAAGTGTGAGAGCAGCTCCACCTACAGTAACAAACGAGAATGACACCACACCAAAGCCTTCAGAGACCAGCCTCAGAACAAACTGCATTAAACAGGAAGTAGATTTAGAGAGGAGGTACAGACCAATTTCACAGGAGTTCCAAAATCATATATGGAGAGATAATGATGGAACCTTGTGATGATAAACACCAAACATTTCAACCAAACTCTGGCCTGAACTCCTCCTACTTAGGAGTGTGTAATACTGCCCACACAATACTTAACCCTTCACTATGTGGAACAACCAATATGAATAAAATCTAATTAAAATCCCCCTAGACAACATCCATTTATTTTCTATGTACCACACATAACACCAAGTTAGTAAGTGCATCAGAGTGAGTACACAAGTGCTGTTATTGTGAAACACCGCACAACACAAATCAGCTGTGTCATGCATAGTCATGTGATTTCATAACGCATACATCTGGACAACACGCACAATTAATAAGAATCACTCAGACAAAGCCTCCAGCAGGGGGGGGGCAAGTGAGCATCTATCCAGCTGAGCCGTTAGGAATGGTGAGAGCAGGTATCATCAGAACCAGTTCTACACCAGACAGCCTGGGGCCAGGACACTGAACAGAACACAGCTGATGTGCTTCACACCTTAAAGAGTGATGAGGCCACAGTGAGAGAGAGAGAGAGAGAGAGAGAGAGAGAGAGAGAGAGAGAGAGAGAGAGACAGGTAGAGAGAGAGAGACAGGTAGAGAGAGAGAGACAGGTAGAGATAGAGAGAGAGAGACAGATAGAGAGAGAGAGACAGATAGAGAGAGAGAGACAGGTAGAGATAGAGAGAGACAGGTAGAGATAGAGAGACAGACAGATAGAGAGACAGACAGATAGAGAGAGAGAGAGAGAGAGAGACAGGTAGAGATAGAGAGACAGACAGATAGAGAGAGAGACAGATAGAGATAGAGATAGAGAGAGAGAGACAGATAAAGAGAGAGAGACAGATAAAGAGAGAGAGAGACAGGTAGAGATAGAGAGAGACAGGTAGAGATAGAGAGACAGACAGATAGAGAGAGAGAGAGACAGATAGAGAGAGAGAGAGAGACAGATAGAGAGAGAGAGGGAGACAGATAGAGAGAGAGAGAGACAGGTAGAGATAGAGAGAGAGAGAGAGAGAGATATAGAGAGAGAGAGAGACAGATAGAGAGACAGATAGAGAGAGAGACAGAGCTGTGCCCCTGTTCTACTCTCTCCTTCCAGAATCTTTTACACATTTCTACACACAAAGTTAGTGCTCACGACCAACCAAAAGCGGAGGGGTAATCCGGTGAAGTTTAGTGTGAGTGACCACGCCCCCCCCACACCACACACTCTAATGTGATCTTTTAATCCACATCTAAGGGAAAGAAGAGGGCAAACCTTAATGTACTTGGTGAACATCTGAAGCAGACAGAGAGAGAGAGAGACAGACAGACAGACAGAGAGAGAGTGAGAGAGGGAACAGAAACGAGAAACTGCTGAGGAGAAAATGATTACTAGAATAAAAGGGTGCAGTTGCTGATGAGGGGTTTTAATTCACCAATTAAAGAACCAACCCCACATAACCCATGAGTACTGAGGTAATCTCAGAGTCACGGAGAAGACATGTGAACTGGTCATGAATTAGCACTCCAACTCTGAGAAGATTAACACTCCACACGAGACCGGACGAGGTTTGAAGATCCAAGCCAAGCTGCCCCTTCCTTCCGTAAACCTCAACCTACCTTGACATATTTAGCGTACAGGTGCTCGTCCAGCGGGAAGCTCTGGACAGTGCGCTCGTCACGGGCGTGGAACGTCCCCAGCTTCGCCCACTTACTGGTGGGATATCTGTGGAGCAACCACACCATTATTTACCTTTTTACTGAAGACCAACAATACAAGCCTTGAGGTAAACTCTCCAAAATTAATAATCACGATTACATCAGAGCAGGAAAGGAAGGGCCCAGATCCTCTCTGGATTAAAGGAACCTTCACCCTGACCTAAACCCACAGACGCCAATGCAGGCCAACATTATTCAGTGAAAAAGCTTCTGACCTGTCACTGATTGAGACCAGGAAGTCTTTGGGAGTCGAGGAGAAGAGCTCGAAATTGGCAATGTCCAGCTGTTTCACCTGGATGGGCTGACAGAGCTCAATCACAAACCTGGAGGAGCACACAGAGAGGAACAGAATGGCTGAACTGGAAGGAAAAGGTGAACTCTGGTAGGAAGAGGAGGAGTGGTGGTTGAAAGAGGAGGAGTGGTGGTTGAAAGAGGAGGAGTGGTGGTTGAAAGAGGAGGAGTGGTGGTTGAAAGAGGAGGAGTGGTGGTTGAAAGAGGAGGAGTGGTGGTTGAAAGAGGAGGAGTGGTGGTTGAAAGAGGAGGAGTGGTTGAAAGAGGAGGAGTGGTGGTTGAAAGAGGAGGAGTGGTGGTTGAAAGAGGAGGAGTGGTGGTTGAAAGAGGAGGAGTGGTGGTTGAAAGAGGAGGAGTGGTGGTTGAAAGAGGAGGAGTGGTGGTTGAAAGAGGAGGAGTGGTGGTTGAAAGAGGAGGAGTGGTGGTTGAAAGAGGAGGAGTGGTGGTTGAAAGAGGAGGAGTGGTTGAAAGAGGAGGAGTGGTGGTTGAAAGAGGAGGAGTGGTGGTTGAAAGAGGAGGAGTGGTGGTTGAAAGAGGAGGAGTGGTGGTTGAAAGAGGAGGAGTGGTTGAAAGAGGAGGAGTGGTGGTTGAAAGAGGAGGAGTGGTGGTTGAAAGGGGAGGAGTGGTTGAAAGAGGAGGAGTGGTTGAAAGAGGAGGAGTGGTTGAAAGAGGAGGAGTAGTGGTTGAAAGAGGAGGAGTGATTGAAAGAGGAGTGGTGGTTGAAAGAGGAGGAGTGGTGGTTGAAAGAGGAGGAGTGATTGAAAGAGGAGTGGTGGTTGAAAGAGGAGGAGTGGTGGTTGAAAGAGGAGGAGTGGTTGAAAGAGGAGGAGTGGTGGTTGAAAGATGGGGGGATGAAGAAGCAGACCGGCGGTCTGGTCCATCATTGCTAGTTCTAAGACCTGCTTAGATCAGGAGAAGCTGTATCTGGATAAGTGTGACATACAGCAGTTTAACATAGAGAACTCTGATCCTGGATCAGCTCTCCTACTGTAGATGTACTGCAGGAGACCTCGGTGTCCATCACAGGAAGCACGTTCTGCATGCAGTGACTGACTCACCATATCTTATTGCTGCAGGGATTCAGCATGTACATATCCATGTTGTCCATTAGGATGGCTGAGGTGCTCTACCATGTAAACAAACAAACACTATAACTATTTCAAAAAGCAACAACATGAATACAATGACTATTCTGAACCCATGGTTACTCGTGACTTGTGTGATGAGTCTGTTCATTTATGGCAAACTAATGATCATACATACTCATCCTTTACTGAAATAACACACTGATGCTACAAACCCTGCAGTCCGTTATATTGTGAGATGGTTCTGGTACCTTAGCTTCAGAGTTAGAAGACAGGATCTTTGCTCCACATTCCACAGAGGCGTAGTTTGTAGTTTTTTGTACTTTCTTGACGGCACTGGAACCTCCATTACAGGAGGTGTGAGTTTGACCTGGTTTAGTTGAAACAAAGAGTGTGTTTTGAGTCAATTAGACATGAGATCATCCTGACATCATATGCAGGAGACATGTCTGAGAAATGAGAAGATCAGAGAATCCACAAACATCTGCAGTCATGTACGATATACGAGAGCTGCCGTGTTAATTGCACACACATCTTACTTTTTTCATTCTCCACCTCCATCATTATCTTCTTCCACTCATCAAAAGTCGGAATGTCTTCCGGGTCTTTGCTGGGAATGGATGGATCTGACTCCTTAGTGCCATGAAGGTCCTGTCGGGTTCAAAGATGTTCGAGGTTCTCATAGTGCACTGATCGCATTTACAAAAGACGACCAACATCAGAAACCACGGAAGATCTAACGTATTTATGTAGGAAAACCCACTGAGATGGTCTGTTTCATTGCTCTTTTAGTTGCTTCTGAATGTTAGTACCACAACTACATGCCCAAAATAAACTTTGCCAAAACGCTCCAGTTGGCAGCGAGTGCTAGCATCAACAGGGCCGTGTGTCCGCTGCTGAGGCTTTCATTGGTTAATTACGACTCAAGGTGGATTATGGGGACAGTTTTGAACACACATCTGTCCCCTTTTTTAATGTTCTTGAGATGAACAGCTGGTTCCCTCCGTGCTCCTGGAGACACCCACCTGTTCTTCCAGCCTGCTGGACACATTGGCTCCACGGCGCCCTCTGTCTAAACTCCCCTTCGTGCCCTTCTCTGCCCCAGGGGTGCTGGTGTTCTCCAACGCCAAGGGAAGACCACTGTGGGGCAGGACGAGAGAAGGTAGCAGGTGAGAGTGAGGATCACTAGAGCCAAACCAGCATGAAGCACATTCTATCACGCTGACCGCGAGTTTCTAGATTCCCTTTTGTAGATTAACATTTCATTTGAGCTGTTTCTTTGACACAACGTGTGGTGCAAACACCGTCTCTCTGAAATAATAAGCAGGTGTTGCGTAATCTATTTTCCAAACTTGCATAACATGCTCCTACTGAATTTAACTCACGAGGAGCTTTGAATAGGCAGGTGGTGCATGTTGGACTGTTATTCTACGCCGGATGCAAGGTGATGCACCACCCGTCGTACCTGGAGAGGGTGGTGTCATACGGGGGACCCTCCCCTCCGTCACAGGCAGCCGTGGGGGAAACAGGGCTGATGGAGGCAGAGGTGCAGGAGTCATCACCAACACTGTGAACCGGAAAAAAAAACCACAACTGAATGTGAGAGGGAAACGAAACTACACTGTGGTCTGTTTTCAGCAGTAACAGACAGAAAGGAGGTTCCAGTCTGAACACTAATCAACAGGATATGTGCAGTGTTTTTGCTGAAGTCATATGGTCAGGAATTAGTTGGGGGATTACGGAAAAACCCTTGAACAAAAACCTGATGAAGCAAGTTAGTAAAACAGGCCCCTTGATTTTAACGACTTTCTGACTAACCATGATGCAATGATTTCCTCGGGCATCATCTCATTTATCTCATACGTAAATAAATTAATTAAAAACATCTCACCCACAGGTGGCCAGTCCAGATAAGGCAGTGTCCCCAGAGGACAGGGTGTCCCCAGAGGACAGGGTGTCAGAGGCATGAGAGGACTGGCCAGCAGTTCCAGACACAACAGGGGGGAGTGGTGGGTCCGTGGCCCGAGAGACGGCATCCCGCTCCTGGGGAGTGGAAGACTCTGTAACAGCCTGGTCCAGGTCAGGCTCAGGGACAGCTGCCTCTGGGGTCAACTCCGCCTCTAACTCCGCCTCTGGGGTCAACTCCGCCTCTGCTGTGGTGCCCTCCACCTGCTAATACCATATTTATTAACGTCACCCTCCTGTAGCTTAGGCGACCTTGCAAAACACCAAAGTTACAGATCTGACTCCCAGCGAGCACTCACACAAATTCCACTGATAAACACATCACTGGAAATAAGATCATAAACCAAACACAGCAAACGTGAACACTGCAGTACAGATGGTTGCTGGTAGTGTTTTGAAGGCTGTTTACTGGATTCCTAAACACGTCCTGAGGACACACTGAGCGTCGTCTGCGTGGGTTCGTATTGGAGCAGCTGTGTAATGTGTTAGGGTTAGGGTTGTAATGTGCTAGTGTAGCGCTTTAGACACGAATGGGTGATAACGTACAGTAAGGTTACCTCAATTGACAATAGGGATAACACCAATGGACCAGTTAGGTTCGCTCGGGGAGCAAGTACATGGAAGAAATGAGACCAGGGATTGTTGAAATTTTAAAATGTATTGAAAGTTCTTTTTGTAAGATCTTTGAAATAAAACAAACGATCTTTAAACAAAACAGGTGTTCACAAAATACAATTTTCACAGAAAGTAAAAGAATATGAATGATCAACCCACAGGTAAATATGCACCTTTACTCAGTTTCACCTTTTACTTTGAGTTAAAGTGTTAATCAGGTCTAACACATATTTCTTTCTTTTAGATGTATTTACTCAACCTCTGTAAGTACTTATTATTATTATGGTATATTTGCAGCTATTTTATCAACTAATTAATTAATTTATCCTTCTAGGTTCCCTTTAATTTAGGAGAAGTATTACGGTAAGTATTATATTTATTATCTTGGTAGGCTAGAGTTTAGAAATTTATTCTCTGTTTAAGAAGTTAGTTCAGGATTAGTTCTATGTTAGATTAACCTTTAGATTATTTAACCCAAAAACCATGAGTTTTACAGAACCATGAACAGTTACAGTAAAACAAAAAAACCAATAACCTCTTGTTTTTCTTTTCACAGTTCTCAAATCTACAGAAATAAAATAACTGTTCAAAACAATTAAAATGTCCAACTTCTTGTTTCAGTGTCTAATATTTTTTTCTTCCAGAAAAAAAAATGCTTTTGAATCAAATTTCAGTTCATTCAATTACCAGTGTCCGTGTGAGTGGAAACTGCTCAAGAAAATATTCCAAAGAGAAAATATACTCAAAGTTTACTCGTGTTGTCCGATACGGGCTTGGCTCGCCATCTTGACACCCACTCAGTGCACCGGCCGTGTGCAGCTGAGCGATGTGAAGAGAGTTCTTGAAGATAAATCAATCCCAACCAAAAAACTGACCTGTTTACATAAAACAGCGTCTGAGTAACTCATATCATTTCTACAGTTCACTTAGCAAGATTAGCTTAGCTTAGCTGCTTGTGTTACATTCAATAGGATTAGTTTAGCATAGCGAGTAGCGCTAGCCGCTAAGCTAATTAGCGATATTTCATAGCTCTATTTACGTGACAGTTTCAATCAAAACACGTATAAAAGTGTGTTTAACACTCACCGAATCCACCCCGGTGTTCTTACACCGTATATTTTGATGAAACCTGGTTCAAAGTTCTCCTCCGTCTGCAGATTACCTAGGGCTAACTTAGAAAGTTTGGAAAGCTCGCAAAAGGATAAACTTCCTCCGTTTACCCTACTTTAGAGACGTCCTAGGTTCACTAGGTTCAGCGACCGTACTCAGCTATGATTAGAAAAGCTAAATCCTAGCATTTTCTAGGTTTAATACTCTTAGGTTCAGAAGTGCTCTCTCTATCTCTCACACAGAAGTCGTTCTGAGTATCCGAGCACTGCCCACTCCTCAACATAACCCGCTTCCGTCTCGCGGAGCAGTATGATTGGCTGCTGTTTAGCGCTCTTTCATTCTCTGGGAAACTGGTTGGCTACTTTTTTAGCGCCTTGAACCCTCTGAGAACTGATTGGCTGCATTTTTTTCCTTTTTAGCGCCTTAAAATCTATTATTTCTTTTCTGAAATAAATTAAGTTTCTCTTTTTTTTTATTTTAACCTCTGTCTGGAAGAGTTTTTAATCTATTGGTGAATTATTTATACTATTTCAGAATAAATATAGATTATAATTATTATTTGCATTCTCCATTAATCTACTTTATCAGTGTCTGTGACCCATTTAAGACCTGGGTTACACCCTCCCGCCTTTAACTGCATTCACGTCCCTGTGCATTGGACTAATGGGGTGTTTCACAGCAGGCTTGACGTATTCCATAGAGGCAGCTTCTACAAGAGACTGGGTGAGGGCTGTAGTCATACCTTGGAACAGGGATTGGACTATGGAAATCAGCGGGTTTCCTAGCTCTGGGTAGGTTAGTCTCTTTGCTTTTCCTCTTTGTCTTGTGGAGCGTCTCACTGAGGCTTGAACTTCTTCATCATCAGATTCCTCTGTGGAATGCTGTAGGTGTTCTGCATTTTCTTCTTCCACTTCAGCAGGTGTAGCAGATTGTGACAATTCAGAATTGACAGCTGGATCATCTACATGGTCTGTAGGTAAGTATTCTATTTCTGCAACTCTTTCAAATAGGTTTTCTCTTTCAGGGATGTTCTCAGGTAAGTTCTCTCTTTCAGGGATGTTCTCAGGTAAGTTCTCTCTTTCAGGTGCTCTAGGTTCAGCAGGCAGATTCTTTACAGCTGGTTCATGCCGGATTCTGAAATTAGAGTCAACTGGTATTCTCTTATCCTCATGGATCTGAACAATTTTTACTGGTTCAAGTCTTAAAGGGACTGAAGAATAGTAGACTGGGTAGTCATCTGGATCAGAGTTGGAATCAGACTCTTCTGAATTCTCTTTGGGTGGCATCTGTCGTGTTCTTGGTCTCCTCACCTTGGTAACAGGGAGGTCAGCATCTTCTGGTGACAGGAAGTTGCATGGTCGGAGCAAATCTCGGTGCAATGTACGTAGGGGCCCAGCCTTGTTCTCAGGCTTTACCGTGTACACTGGGAGTTCTCCTGCTCTGTCTACAACAACATACACAGTAGATTCCCATTTATCTGACAATTTGTGTTTGCCCCTCAGTTTCACATTCCTGACTAATACACTATCACCCTTCTCTAGGGTTGATTCAGTGACTCTTCTGTCAAATCTGGCCTTGTTTCTTTCAGCAGATTTTGCAGCATTCTCTGTAGCCAATCTATAGCTCTCTTCCAATTGACTTCTCAGGTGGCTCACATACTGAGAGTGAGTTCTTCCATGTTGCTTGTTGACAGAAACATTGAAAGCAAGGTCAATTGGCAGTCTTGGTTTCCTTCCGAACATAAGCTCATAAGGGGTAAATCCTGTACTGTCATGCTTTGTACAGTTGTAAGCATGTACTAATGGCTTTACAAAATCTCGCCAACATGTCTTCTCTTTCTCTTGCAAAGTCCCAATCATGCTCAGTAGCGTCCGATTGAATCGTTCTACTGGATTTCCACGTGGATGATATGGTGTAGTCCTTACTTTACGGATTCCCATGACTTCACATAACTCTTTGATCGTTTTTGATTCAAAATCAGGACCTTGGTCACTGTGCAGTTTTTCAGGAACACCATAGTGGATTATGAAGTTCTCCCATAGGCACTTGGCTACAGTCCTGGCCTTCTGATTGGGAGTAGGTATTGCCACAGCATACTTGGTGAAATAATCTGTGATTACCAAGATGTCTTTGGTGTTACTGCGATCTGGCTCTAATGACAGGAAGTCCATACACACCAATTCTAGGGGTCTGGTTGCTCTGATGTTAACTAGTGGAGCAGCTCTTTCAGCTGGTGCTTTCCTGAGTACACAGCGACTACAAGTCTTAAGCTTCCTCTCTACATCTAATGCCATTTGGGGCCAATAAAAGCGTGCTCTTAAAAGATCTAGGGTACGCTCAAACCCTAGATGGCCCATGTCATCGTGGAGGCTCTTCATTACCATCTCTCTTAGCTCTTCTGGTAGAACTAACTGGAAATTGACATCTTGTCCTACTTGTCTTTTCCTGTACAAAATCCCATCCTTCAGTTGTAATCGATTCCATTCTCGACACATCATGGAAAGTTTTGGCATCTCTCTTCTCGCAGATGGGGGTGGCACCTCTCCCCTTTCAAAGGATGAGATTACTTCCCTGATAACAGGATCTGATCTCTGCTTCTGTTGTAACTCAGCCTCAGTTATCATCGGGATTACAGGAAACCCTTCAACATGTTCACCCAACACGAAAGCGTCAGGTATGGAATCAGGATGAGTGGCCAAGGATCCGACTAAGGGAATGGATTCAACTTCTGATGCATTCAAGGATGGCTGGCATACTAACCGAGCTTCACAGATTGCTTGGACCACTTCTGTGCTCACTTCTGCATTAGTGGTAAGCTCTGGTAAGTGCTGCAGTGTAAACTGTCTGATTCTGTCTTGTTCTTTCTGTGATGTAGGATCATCTATCCTAGTATTCATGGGATGGCGTGAGAGAGCATCTGCATCTAGGTTATGTTTCCCAGGTCTATATTGCAACTTAAAGGAAAACGTTGACAAAGCTGACAACCACCTGTAGCTTGCAGCGTCCAACTTCGCTGAAGTGAGGATGTACGTCAGCGGATTGCTGTCAGTAATCACTGTGAACGAATTTCCATATAAATAGTCAGAAAATTTGTCTGTTACAGCCCACTTGAGGGCCAAGAACTCAAGCTTATGCGCTGGGTATCGCGCTTCACTCTTTGAAAGACCACGACTGGCATATGCTATTACTCGTTGGTGCCCATCCTGCTCCTGGTATAAGGCAGCTCCGAGACCAATGGTGCTGGCGTCGGTGTGTAAGACGTATGGCAGACTGGGGTTGGCAAATCCCAGGACAGGGGCTGAAGTAAGCTTAGCGATGACTGTGTCAAAAGCTTCCTGACAGTTTTCTGTCCAACGGTCTCCAAACAGTTCTTTTGGCTTGTAGTACTGATTTTGACTTTTGGTCAGTTGGCACCCTTTTCTCTTAGGAGCATATCCTGCAGTTAGCTCATTCAGGGGTTTGACTATCTTTGAGAAGTCTCTGATGAACCTTCGATAGTACCCTGCAAATCCTAAAAAGGAACGGAGTTCTTTGAGGTTCTTGGGACTCGGCCAGTTCTTCAGGACTGCAATTTTCTCTGGGTCGGTTTCGACTCCATTACGGGATACAATGTGTCCAAGGTATCTGACAGATGTTTGGAAGAATTTACACTTCTCAGGGGATAACTTGAGACCATACTCCTTGAGGCGTTGGAGAACTTTGAAAAGGCGCTCCTCGTGCTCTTCCAAGGTTTCTGAGAAGATGATGAGATCGTCCAGAAAGACGATGACTTCTCTCAGATTGAGGTCTGACATACACTTCTCCATGAGCCTTTGAAATGTGCTTGGGGCATTGGTGATCCCTTGCGGCATACGGTTCCACTCCCAGAATCCTAATGGGCATACAAAAGCTGTTTTGTGTTTGTCTGCTTCTTCTAGCTCTATCTGATAATACCCTGACTTCAGATCAAGAACTGAGAACCACTTGGACCCTGTCAGCACAGAAAAGGTTTCCTCCAAATGAGGTAGAGCATATGCATCTTTCACTGTTTGCAGATTGAGTTTACGGTAATCTACGCAGAGCCTTACTTCACCGTTTTTCTTCCTGACTACAACAATAGGGGATGAAAAGGAGGACTCAGACTCTCTGATTACTCCAGACTCTAATAACTCTTCTAAATGTCTTTTAACTGCATCAAAGTCCTGAGGATGTATGGGTCTAGCTCGCTGTTTGAAAGGAGTTTCATCAGACAACTTGATGCGATGTTTCACTTGGTTTGTGTGTCCAAAGTCCAGGTCATGGTGAGCAAAGATTTCAGGCATAGCTCTCAGTTTGCACTCTATCCTTTCTCTCCACTCAGTTGGGATAGGTGAATCATCAAAGTCGAACTTGATATTTGCATCTGTGACAGAGGCTGTTATAGGTAAGGTATCACTGGGCAGGATTTGTTGCAGTGCATGCAATTCAGCAAGAACTCTGTTAGGAGTTAGAGTGATATCATGGTCTGTCTCATTCCTCAGCACAACAGGCAGCTTAGCATGAAACTTGTCAGGCAGAGTAATCAGGCTGTTGGTCACAATGAGGCCACCAGGAAAAGAAGCTGTTGAGGGTGACTCCAGAACAACCCAGCGGTCGGCACCTCTGTGGTTTACAGATCCCTCCACAATAGAGCTCTGGCGTGCCGGGATGACCTCGGGTACATTACTGTGAAGCCTTACGGTGCCTACTGTGCAGTTTTCAGTTTGTTTATGTCTCATTTCCAGTGTTTTCAGGACCATTTTATAGCCATGATGCGGTGACTGATGGTTGAGCCGATTCCTCTCAAAATGCTTCTCATACAGGACATCCAAGGTGTTTGTTCCTATCAGCAAGGTGGGTCGTGTGGCTTCGCTGATGTCTGCGACAACTAAGGCTAGGGTAGGAACTTCCACAGCTGTACCTAGAAATTCTTTTGGAAAAGTGATATTCAATTCTACATAACCTGAATAAGGAACAGGCTGTCCATTAGCTGCTTCTACTTCTAGAAGATCACCAATAGGGTTACATCTCAGGGTTGGCTGATGTGTCTCATGAAAGGATTGGGAAACAGTTGTCACCTGTGACCCTGTGTCAAGCAAGCAGTTGTATGTCTGTCCATTGATTACCACTTTAGAAGTACACTTGGTCCCTACGAGACCTCTTGGTAAGTTACCATATGTTTTGGTCTGCGTGGTTTGGTTATTTACACTAGCCCTGGTAACATTAGGGTTCTTAGTTCTCTGTGAGATTGCCGGGTTCACTGGATTGTGTTCTCTGTCCCAAGCATGCTGCTTCTCAATCAATTGCTTCTTTTTAGTAGCTACTAGGGAAGGATTGGAATCAGCTGAACAAAATACAGCAGTATGTCCGTCTTCCCCACAGCAGAAACAGTACCATGGTCTTGGCCTTTGACTGGGCTCTCGGGGTGCACTTATCTGTGTTTCTTGTGTCACTGCTCTGTCTCTTTTCTTGTTTCTCATCTCTGACAGCATTGCAATGGGTTTCTGTGGCTCTGGAACCATGTTGGCAACTTGACTCTGTAATTGGGCCACTTGTTGTCTCAGCTCTAAAATAGCACCGCCTGAGTACTCAGGGCATTTTGGCTTCGGCTTTGACACTTTAAGTTGCCCTTGCAGGTCTTTGATTTGTTTCCTTAGGCTGTTAACCTCAGTACTAAGGGATTCTTCTTCTTGGCTTATGTCACAAGTCTCAGCCCTGACAGCATGGGAACTGGCACGAAACTTTGCATTACCAAGATGCTTCTTCATTCTCACGTCTTTGGCAATGTGTTTATCTTCTTCCATACGAAGATGGAACAAAAGCTCAGAAAAGGAAGGTGGGTTGTTCCTCTTTTGTTCCAGCTGGAGATCAGCAAGTAACGCATTATCCCAACATCCACGGCAGAACTGGCGTAACAGGTGCCTGTTCATTTCGCTGGTGGGTAAACTGCCTTGTTTGATCACTTTACTTAAGACAATGTAGAGCCTTTGGAGGTATTCAGATGGCTTTTCACCAGCATCCTGTAGAGTATTCAAAAATCTAGCAAAGAGCTCGTCGCCGTCTTCGACAGTGGCGTAAGCTGAGTCAAGTAGATCAAGATACGCTCTTGGGGAAGCCTGTGGTCCCAGATGCTTTACTAGATTAGCTGCTGGAGGCAATAGACTATCAAGAACTCTTCTAGATCGACACAAGTCTGACATTGCAGGGTCTTGCAGAAGTAGCTCAACATTGTTTCTCCAAGTCTCATAATCTACCTCATTGTTAGGATGGGGTTTCTTTCCTGAAAAGACTCTGAGCCTTACTGGGGCATTTGCAGATGCTGCGGTTTCTCCACTCCTTATAACATGTTCAACAACAACTCGTTGGATAGCAGGTGGGTTCAATTCCTCAGGTGTGAGCACCATATTATGTCCCGATCGTCTTTCTGAGTTCATCACTGGGAAGCTCTGAGAATGCGTTGGTGAATGTGGATAAGCTGAAGGCACTTGATTCATAGGTTCTGCCTCACATAAGCTGGAATCATCTTGGATTCGGTCAGTTTGGTTGTCTTCTTGAGATTCCATTGTTTCACGGCATAGGGAGAGTTGCTCTTGTAAAAGTTCTACTAGTGGTTTTCTGCTCTGTGCTGCTAGCTTTTGAAATTCTGCTAGGAACCAGTTTGCATCAGTTTTTGTGGCTGAAGGCATGTATACACTTGCCAAAGCAGTTATCTTGTAGGAGACATCTTTTTGCCTTGAACTACGGTAAGTAAGGGGCAGCAAAGGTCTTAGAGTTCCGAGAGCTAAAGAGCTTTTAAACTCGATTATTGCACTTTTGTGAAAGGCTGACGTGGGGTTATCAATATGAAGTACCCTTCCAATGTAGCCATGCTGCTCTAAATAGTCAGATAGTTCTGTATCTATCTCTGTCTCAGTTAAACCACTAACAAGAACTGAGTTAGCAACTATAACTGCTTCTTGTTCTACAATCTCCATGGTGAGTATACGCTTTGAGTACTGATTTAGATCTAGCTTTTGCTTAGCTTACTTCTGTAGTTTATAGGTACGTGTTCTAGTTATTTGGTCTCACTGCTTTCAGTTTTTATTGCTCCTGGCTGGGCTCGCCAAGTTTTGACACCCACTCAGTGCACCGGCCGTGTGCAGCTGAGCGATGTGAAGAGAGTTCTTGAAGATAAATCAATCCCAACCAAAAAACTGACCTGTTTACATAAAACAGCGTCTGAGTAACTCATATCATTTCTACAGTTCACTTAGCAAGATTAGCTTAGCTTAGCTGCTTGTGTTACATTCAATAGGATTAGTTTAGCATAGCGAGTAGCGCTAGCCGCTAAGCTAATTAGCGATATTTCATAGCTCTATTTACGTGACAGTTTCAATCAAAACACGTATAAAAGTGTGTTTAACACTCACCGAATCCACCCCGGTGTTCTTACACCGTATATTTTGATGAAACCTGGTTCAAAGTTCTCCTCCGTCTGCAGATTACCTAGGGCTAACTTAGAAAGTTTGGAAAGCTCGCAAAAGGATAAACTTCCTCCGTTTACCCTACTTTAGAGACGTCCTAGGTTCACTAGGTTCAGCGACCGTACTCAGCTATGATTAGAAAAGCTAAATCCTAGCATTTTCTAGGTTTAATACTCTTAGGTTCAGAAGTGCTCTCTCTATCTCTCACACAGAAGTCGTTCTGAGTATCCGAGCACTGCCCACTCCTCAACATAACCCGCTTCCGTCTCGCGGAGCAGTATGATTGGCTGCTGTTTAGCGCTCTTTCATTCTCTGGGAAACTGGTTGGCTACTTTTTTAGCGCCTTGAACCCTCTGAGAACTGATTGGCTGCATTTTTTTCCTTTTTAGCGCCTTAAAATCTATTATTTCTTTTCTGAAATAAATTAAGTTTCTCTTTTTTTTTATTTTAACCTCTGTCTGGAAGAGTTTTTAATCTATTGGTGAATTATTTATACTATTTCAGAATAAATATAGATTATAATTATTATTTGCATTCTCCATTAATCTACTTTATCAGTGTCTGTGACCCATTTAAGACCTGGGTTACACTAGGGTTAGGGTTGTAATGTGTTAGGGTTAGGGTTGTAATGTGTTAGGGTTAGGGTTGGAATGTGCTAGGGTTAGGGTTGTAATGTGCTAGGGTTAGGGTTGGAATGTGCTGGTGGCGTATGTGTAAACATTTGGTGTTCACTAACGCTGCAAGAACATTCCACTGAAAGAGCCGCTCATGCCGGTCTGACCAAAACAACGAGCTGAGATCTTCTTTCCAGAACACAGAACGTAAGCAAGAACCTCACAAGGCAGGTGATCGTGGCAGCAGGTGAAGGTCACGCCCGGCATGGCCGTACCTGTTCTCCTCTCTCCTGTAGTGCAGTTTCCAGTGTGTGTTGCTCCTCAGGTGGGTTTGTGTGCGCCTGTGAGCCGTGTGCGTCTGTGGCAGGTGGAGCCCAGTAGGTCTGTTCAACATCCACACCACAGCATGTGATACCAGCACCAAAATACTCTACCTGAAGCTCTGAGAACTCCAATAAGGGAGGAACTCTTCTAAAGGAGCGTACGCAGGTGTGTAAAACAATTTATCTTTCTGATCAGGTGCTATTAAGATGTTACATTGCTCTACTCCGCTTGAAAACACAGCTTCTTACACCGCCCCTACACACAGATAGTGTCAAATATTGAGGCAATAATAATATCAACCATTAACAACCACAACTAGCTCAGTGTGTAAGAGGAAAGCAGATCCACTGGAGAGATGAATGTCCTAAAAACACAAGAAAACATTTATATTTATATTTATGGAAATGTGCGGAGTGTACCTGCTCATCCGTGCAGGGCCCCTGGGGTTCACTGTGCTGGTCAGCCGTGTGCAGTGTGCCGTTGTTCTGTGCTGCGGGACTGTCCTGCTCTGAGCAGTGAACATGGTGAAGAGCGTACCTGCAGACAGGGCCCAGTCTGAGTCAACAACCACGTATGTCATGTTCTCAATGTCACTTATATATAAACTTAAATAAACTTATATGAGTATATACACACACACACACACACACACACACACACTCTTAATATATAAATGATATTGATAACATGTTAAAAGTAGAGGTGAAAGAAATGAACTTTGTAATGTTATCTAGGCACTTTGCAGACATCACTTTACAGCTGTGACATCACTTCCACTTTAGGCAATGCCCAACTGAGAAGACCTGGGTGCTGCTGGGTACCTCATACCACCCCTCATTTGCATATTATAGTTAAACCCTGCGTGCTGTGCCAGGTGCCATGATACAGTACAAAGTACAACACAGTGCTAAAGTGCAATTTATTATCACCCAGAACAAATGACACATACAACTGAATATCATCAGCAAAAATATGGTATGAGATCTTAAAACTCCCAATTAGCTGGCCCAGGGGCAATAGATATAATGAAAAAAGCAAGGGCCCCAACACTGATCCCTGTGGAACCCCACAGCGACGAGCTATGTTCCTTCCAGAGAAGAACTTTAATTTTCAGCTCCTCTCTCCGGATTCCGTAAGTGAGTGAAGTAGCCTACAACTTTTAACCAGACACCATCAACCACACACTCTGACCTTTGTTACCCAGGCATTTAGCTGGAAACTACAATGAGAGGAAGTTTACGTCTGGGTTAGTAAGCACTTCATGCCAACTGAAGTCAACCATGTGCTAAGGCTAAGGCGGGTATGGAGTGTAAGGACTCCCTCCTCAGACTTACACATTACCTTTAAAGGCATCAAATCTATTTGGTTTAAGATACAAAAAAAGGCCTTCTGACCAGCAACGCATGTGCAAGTGTGGATATGATACGACTTTGCTCTTACAACACTTTGTGTGGGTGTGATGATGACTCCACACCCTACCAACAACAGGTCAAATACCATTCCTACAGTAATTCTTCATCGACTTAAATACAAAATACTCATATGTACTTTGAAGCTGGTTACTGTTTCACTGGCTAGCCTACATTCGTTTTGTTCAGATCCCCAGCAGGGAGTGACAATCACTCTGCGTGAAAATCTAGCCCCTAAAACAGCTACGTGAACTGGGTTTGTACCCCTGATGGCTGTGTGGTGCCTGTCTTCCTGGAGACACTTGAAGTTAACTTTAGAAGGACGCTAGCCGGCTAGCAGCCTGACCTTTAGGAGATTTGAAATGACACCTGTCATGCATTACTTACTGGGCGATGTTATGTTAAACTGTGCTAAACATACAAACATATATATATATATATATATATATATATATATATATATATATATATATATATATATATATATATATATATATGTGTGCGTGTGGGTGTGTGTGTGTGTGTGAGAGAGAGAGTGTGTGTGTGTGTGTGAGAGAGAGAGAGAGAGGGAGGGAGAGAGTGTGTGTGTGTGTGAGTGAGAGAGAGAGTGTGTGTGTGTGTGTGTGAGTGAGTGAGTGAGTGTGTTGTTAGCAGCTGTCAGTCAGTCAGCTGCCACATGCGTCTCTACTAATCTACGTTGTCTAGCCTCGTCAGCTAACTGTGGCGGTTACGACACAACTCCGCTACTCACCAGTGCCACAGCACCACGACGTTCACACACAACAACAAACACTTCAGCCTCGTCATCATAGTCCAACAGCGGGGGGCGACATCGTCGGTGTCGGCCTCGTTCACTCTTTGACTGCTACATGTCTAACGGAGACGCTGTAGCTAGCGCGGCCATTACTGGTTACGTGTACAAGTAAACACACCGGGGCATCACGTGACCCCGACGGCCTGTTTGCAGGACTACAAGTCACGTGGTATGTCAATCGCGGAAGCGTTTCAAACCGTCCGCCCGTTATATCGCGCAGATATCACGTAGACATATTTTATATAGCGTGGTACAACACAACAACACGATGTGGGGGTCGGCGCATAATGTATGTTTAACAAATTCTAAAAATAAATGTTTCAGTACTGTATTTAAGTAAATAAGCTTTATTTAATAGGCCGTCAACGTCTTACGTTTCCATGACGCCTACTACATTTCCCAGATGCCACCTGACACTCCGACCAATCGGAGATCAACTAAACATTTTTTAAGGAATGCAAGTAAACAGTCGTTGATCTTAAAGGAAAAGTGGTTTATAATCTATCAACAAGAAAAAAAGAGAAATGGATAGAAAAATAACTATAAAAATAATTCCCTCGATGCAAAATTCTTGTTTTTATATTATTCGTCAAAAATCTTTATTGTCATATGTGCAAAGTGTAATGATATAAACCGATAATTGCAAAGTGACAGTACGTATTTGAACTAAAAATGTGCGATGTTAAATGTATGAAAGAGAGAGAAATGTATAATTCCAGAGACTTTAATACTAAATATGTGATTTCGTGCGCGTTTGAATCTTGTGGTCGAGTTCTGATCGTTCTGCGTTGAATCCAGGGTGGAGGAGACGTGAGCAGTGTGTAATCAGGGTGACTAACGTCCCCCAGCAGGGGGCGCCACATTACTGCAATATAGCAGTTAACGTTCATTAAAAAAACATGTGACGTCACCTGTGCAGGACCTCGTTCTCTGTCTACGTGGTCCAGGCAACCTACACCAAAGGTCACTGAGACAGCCAGAGGCCGAGTTGAAAGGGGTATGTGCACACGCAAACAGCCCTATCTGTCAGCACACAGGGAAGACAGACAGCCTACAGGCTTTGGGGAGCAGCTGAAATCCAAACACACACACACACACACACACACACACACACACACACACACACACACACACACACAAGTTTCCTGGTGATGGAGTCCAGCCTGTGGGGGCCACAGATGAGCAGGATGCATTGAAAGTCTTTGAGAAGATGATGGAGCTGAGGTTCTGAGAGGCTGGGATTCAACTTTCTGAGTACCTGATCCTCCTCTTCAGGGTTTGGCTGGAGACACTAAAGCCACTTCAGGGAAGACCCTCTACAAGTGGCATAACAACACCAGTCAAGATGCTACATAGGACGAGTTTCTTCAGACACATGAATGCAAGCTACTGTCTTATGAACACCAACAGGTCTTGGTCCAAGATGCTGTGGCCTAGATGTGCACAGTCCTCATCCTCTCCACCCTCCATGACTACACCCAGACACCATCCTCTCCACCCTCCATGACTACACCCAGACACCATCCTCTCCACCCTCCATGACTACACCCAGACACCATCCTCTCCACCCTCCATGACTACACCCAGACACCATCCTCTCCACCCTCCATGACTACACTGTCACGTATGGCCTCGCCCCCTCCCTTAGCTATCACTCCGGGTTCCTTTGTGTCTGTGTTCCTTGCCTGTTTGTCCCGCCCCGCTCGTTTGTCTCCGTGATTCCTCGTTTGTTACCACGTCCCCGTGTCATTGCCCTCACCTGTTCCCTGTTTAAAGTCCTGTATATATAGTCCCTGAGTGTCCCTTGTCCCTCGTCGGTTGTTTTGACTGTTTGGATGTTTCATTGTTTCTATTGCTCGTCGTGTGTTTCCTGGTCTGTAGTATTGCTCGTTACGTGTTTCTGTTTTGTCATGCCCGTCTTTGCCTGTTTTTCGGACTGCCCTCCCGTTATGGACCCGGACTGGTTATCGGACGACGATTATGGTATTCCCCTGAATAAATCTCGCTCTTCTCAGCAATTGTGTCCGTCCTCTCGCTCCGCAGCGCGAGCTGCGTTACATACACCCAGATACCATCCTCTCCACCCTCCATGACTACACCCAGATACCATCCTCTCCACCCTCCATGACTACACCCAGATACCATCCTCTCCACCCTCCATGACTACACCCAGACACCATCCTCTCCACCCTCCATGACTACACCCAGATACCATCCTCTCCACCCTCCATGACTACACCCAGACACCATGCTCTCCTGCAGTTATTAGTGGCTCCTTGGTGGTTGATGTTTTCCCATGACCCCTGCACCATCATATCTGACACTAACTGAATATAATGTAATTAAGCAATAATACACTCGAGGTTCGTGCTATAACGTGTAATATTGGCACTGCTGTGCTGCGGTCGTAGGCATGAGGCCGCAGGTGTTCCTTTACCTCAGTGCACACATTTACCTGTTACCTGACTGTACACCTTTACATGAGTGTTACCTGATTGCATATGTTTACCTGACTGTACACACTTATCTTACCTTGTTCACAAAGAACACACATTACTCTACACCTTTATCTGGCTGTATAAATTTACCTGACTGTATATGTTTACCTGACTGTGCACCTTTACCTGACTGTATAAATTTACCTGACTGTATATGTTTACCTGACTGTACACCTTTACCTGACTGTTACACGACTGAATATGTTTATCTGACTGTACACACTTACCTTGTTCACAAAGAACACACAACAATAACGTTTTCAGCACAGGTTTATTGAATTACATAAAGAATATAGTCACTATTACAGCTCCCTCAAAAGAAACACATTTACAAAAGGAGGCAAATGTCTTGATTCCCTCCAGTGAACAATATTATTCCTTTATATATATATATATATATATATATATATATATATATATATATATATATTTATACGTATCTATGCATATGTATGTGTGTGTATGTGGAACACTGTTGCGCTCTGTTGCATATTATATCGATAGTTTCTATTACTAGCTTTGGCAAAACAGATTTATTCATGCCATTATAGTAGTATGAATCAGAGTTCTGAGATACAGTAAGAGACAATAAAAACAGAGGACAGATTTCAAGTACGATTGTGTACAAACAAAATCAACCGCTTGACTCAGCAGTACACTAACACACAGAGACCCACAGAAACAACACGTCAAGTGCCCACGTAAACTGGTACGAGTCTAATTATACTTCTAGCACACAATTTGTCGGACCTTGGTGTGGGTGCGCGTCATACGGAATGAAGGTCTAGGTAGCCATTGTGGAGGAAAAGCAGATTTAGGAACAGATGGAGTTTGAGAAATAGGAGAATATATTTCAATGTGAAAACACGTATTTCAAAGTGAAGAACTGAATTGACTCTGTGTGACCAGCTTTGTTAAAGGGCATCATAATTCACTCACTGTGTGTAAATCCATTCTAACAACGCCGTGGCATTCTGTCTGAATTCATAAACTACCCAGTGTCTAATTAAAATTATCACTTTTTAATCTAAACACGTGTATGGCTCACACCTGCCATGTTGCACAGATACTGTATTACACTGAGGGTGCTGAACTGGATGGAGCTGTGGTCTTGATGGGAAAGGATTTCGGGAGCTGGAGTGTTTGACTGGGCTGTGAGTTCATGTGTTCAGTGGCACAAAGTGCATGAGGAGGCAGTAACTGTGGCCCAGGTTTCTCTCGTCAGCCTGCCTACAGACAGGGCTTTCTACGACAACACAGGCACATTGACAGAGTCACAGCTAGGGAAGCTAAGGGTTTCACATTTTAGCATCAGCAGTCGTCATGGTGATTTTGGAAGCAAAAAAACAAAAAGAGAAGCTCACTAAGTAAACACACTGGCAAAACAAACATGCCATAAAACACAGCGTGCACACACACACACACACACACACACACACGCACACACACGCACACACACACACACACATACACACACACACACACACACACATACACACACACACACAGACCCTGCTGCACGCTCACACAAACACATCCACACGCAAAATGTTATTTTATTCTTTAACTGTCAGTTTCACATTTGGTCAGATATTGTCACTAAAAATCACTCATTTCATTCATATCATTCACAGACAAACACACACACACACACACACACACACACACACACACACATACACACACACACACACACACCTACAAAAAAACGCGCACAACAACACACACTCACAAACAAAACATGCACTACAAGCATCTTCGGTGCCTGGCTGCTCTAGATGAAGGCCAGAGAGACCAGGAGCGGTGCTGGGGTGTTCACCCTAACACCAGTAGCAGAACTGGGGTGTTCACCCTGACACCAGGAGCGGCGCTGGTAGCCTGGGTGTTAGCAGCAGGCCCGCACCCTGGCACGGAGCGTCCGGATCGCAGGCACGGAGACACGACACGGAACGAGCACGGCTAATCACGAACACTAGCGCACACTGCAGCAGGGGAGCGCGCACACAGAGGCAGGACTGGGCGGGCGTGGCGGGCGTGGCGGGGGAGCTACGGGCCGGGGCATGCAGGAGCGGAGGCAGGGGACGAGGGCCACACTGGACGTTAGGGCTGGGGAGACCGTGGGGGTGCCTGCTCCAGGAGGAGCGGTCCTGTCGGGCGGCTTAAGGAGGGACCTGCCTGGTGGGAGAGGGCGGGGGCCGGCGGCTGAGGCAGACCAATGAGGAAGGAGAAGAGGCGTGGCAGCAGGAAGAGCATTAAAGATGATTGGTGCAGGAGCATGAGGAGGGCAGCAGGGGTGAGAGAAACAGGAGAGAATTAGTGATGCAGGACACAGCAGTCAGCTGAAGAGTAAAAGGGTTATAGCCACAGTTAACACACACATTAGTAAATTAACACGCAAGCTAGATATAACCCCTCAGTCTGCATGTTTAACAGAGTCTAGAATATTCCCTTTAATGACTTTGTTGCTACCGTTATCACAACTCTACTATAATAACTCTTCTGTGTTAAGCTTATTTTAAAGCTTGTTGTTGTCATCCTTGGACATTCATACAAAAGATCATTAATTAATCAGTTCACAGATTGGAAATGAGTAGGAAGAGCACAAGAAAGACGGACCTGAAGCAGAGGACATGGAAGATGGTTACACCGCTGTAGAGGTTACACCACTGTACAAGTTACACCACTGTACAGATTACACCGCTCTACAGGTTACACCACTGTACAGATTACACCGCTCTACGGGTTACACCACTGTACAGATTACACCACTGTACAGGTTACACCACTGTACAGGTTACGCCACTGTAGAGGTTACACCTCTGTACAGATTACACCGCTCTACAGGTTACACCACTGTACAGATTTTACTGCTCTACAGGTTACACCACTGTACAGATTATACTGCTCTACAGGTTACACCACTGTAGAGGTTACACCACTGTACAGATTACACCACTGTACAGATTACACCGCTCTACGGGTTACACCACTGTACAGATTACACCACTGTACAGGTTACACCACTGTACAGGTTACGCCACTGTAGAGGTTACACCTCTGTACAGATTACACCGCTCTACAGGTTACACCACTGTACAGATTTTACTGCTCTACAGGTTACACCACTGTACAGATTATACTGCTCTACAGGTTACACCACTGTAGAGGTTACACCACTGTACAAGTTACACCACTGTACAGATTACACCACTGTACAGATTACACCACTCTACAGGTTACACCACTGTAGAGGTTACACCACTGTACAAGTTACACCACTGTACAGATTACACCGCTCTACAGGTTACACCACTGTAGAGGTTACACCACTGTACAAGTTACAGCACTGTACAGATTACACCACTCTACAGGTTACACCACTGTACAGATTACACTGCTCTACAGGTTACACCACTGTACAGGGACTGAGGAAGACGTCACCTAACTCTGTTTGGTACTTGTATTCTGTTTAGGCCTGTAAAATATAGCCAGTGCGTAAGTGTAGCTATGTTCACTCCCTTACTGACGATCATCCACACCATGGTTCAGAAGTACGGAAAAGATTGACGTAGTTTCTACTGTCTGATGTGCTTCCTGTACAACAGGAGCTAGCCTCTGTAAACAACATCTCTGTGTTTTATCATTTTAGGATTTAAAAAAGTTATCCTGACAAATTTTGATTTCTTTTGAGATTTAAGTGGGTGCAAGACACACTCTGCCTTCTGTCCCAAAGGAACTGGCTTGAATAAGTTTACTGTGCTGTTTGAATTCCTCCCCTTCCTGGAGAATGAATTAAATTATGTTAAATTACTGAGCCTATACAGTCCTATACAGTACTGTGTGTCCTATACAATACTCTCTGGACAGACTAGGAGTCCAGATGTGGGAGGGTAATCCTAAAGGATCAGCCGTGGCTAATCTCGCCTGCTAATCTCCCTTCTCTGCTTCAGGTGTCTTTCTTTCACCTGGATGTGTCTGAAACGTGATCAACATTTCAGTCAACCAACCAGCACACCTAAATCTTCTGGAAGAGATGTTTCCCTAAGACTGTCCCCGTCGTACAGTACAATGTAGGACACTGCTTCGCTGGCTCTGTGGACAGCCGGACGCACACGGGCTGGACGACCTGCCGGACCGGCGTGGCGAGCCGCTCATTGAAGCCAGAAGCGTGTCACTCATGAACCACTGTGGAGGCTCTGACGTTTGTTTAACGTTCGATTAACGTTCATTTAATGGTTGTGATTCCTACCTTCTTGCATGTCTAACATTCTTAGACATAAATAAAGTGCTTCTGATTCCAAAAGCTTATGACAATATGTATCCACTATATGTATCCACTACTTCTTATCTAATACCATCCCATATCTAATACCAGCTCATCTGTAGTTTTGCTGCATTTGAGGTGACTTTCCCTAAACTTTGACATCATTTTGGAAGCATATTTCAAGTGATTCAAGTCAATCTACAAATGCATATTTAAACAGAAATTAGATCTGCTAATCAGCTTCCTGAGAATGGTTTTCATTATCTGTTAGCAACTTCAGGACTGTTTGGTCAAACTATCTTTTAAAGCAGTGCAGGTTCTGAAGGCTGGTCAACACTACATACCTGGACCTCAGGTAAGAGCTCACCTGGGGACACTGGGGGGAGCCCGGTTGGGGCGGTTGGGCACCTGGGGGCTGTCGCCACTGTTGTTGAAGGGTCCCAGAGGCCCCGGGCGAGAGGGGGGTGGAGGGGCCCCTCGACCAGCGGGCCTCTGGCCTGCGGACATCCTGCGTGGAGCAGTGGGGCTAGGTGGGGGAGACCTGCAGGGCAGAAGAGGCATGTTCACGCCTGAAGGGTTAACCAGCACACGAAGAACCCTGGAGGAGCCTCCATGGTCAGGACGTGCATGAAGCTTATTAACCCTACATATGTTACACCAAGACATTGGAGATGTTGGAGATCTCCATTCACCTGCGACCTCCGCCCTGGCCTGCCTGGAGCCACGAGCTGTCCACAGGTGGGGGCAGAGGGGTGGTGATGGTGGAGGTGGAGATGTCCCCGATGATGGCTAGAGCCTCCTTCAGGGCGTGGTGGGTACGCAGCACCTCATCACGACGCTGCACCTGCTCCTGCGACTCGTCCATCAGCGCGTTCTGGTCCCCGGCGGAGTACAGCTGGGCCAGCAGATCAGCGTTGATGAAGTCCTTCACCTGGGGGAGAGGAGGAAGAGTCTCCACGCATCTCCACCACTACCTTCTACCTCAGCACTCTCACGGTTGGCCTCACAACCTTACAAGAAACCAGCATTTATTGATTTTTGCACTATTTTAATCACACATTGGTGGCAATAAATATTTCAGCCTCTTTACACTAGGCATGGTGAGGTAGTGTATTCCCCATCTGTTAAACTCCTGACCCCTTTAGGTGTGAGAACAGTGCTATGTAAATGCTATAGATTATTATTAGTTGTGGTTATGTTAAAGTTAATTAGTCACCAGTAGTCCCAGCAGCAGTGAGAAAAGTAAGACTGTAATTGGTAGTAATGGTTAATAAAGAAAGTCAGTAACTGTGAGGTAAATCGGGTGTGTTAGCACAGGCTATGCTAAGCTATGCTAATGGAGGGTCCTGGATGTGTAGGACAGGAGATCTCCTCCCATGACCAACACACTGTAGGGATGGACCTCACATTATTGATCATCAGGTGCATGATGGTCTTGGGCATCAGGTCACGGATGCACTTGTTGACGATGGCCATGTAGGAGTCCACCAGGTTTCGTATGGTCTCCACCTTCCTCTCCAGCTGTGGGTCCATGGAGAAGTTCTCGGAGGCACCAGAGCTCTCACCCTCAACCTGAAGAAAGAGAGGCAGGGAGATTCCAAGAGAAAGAGAGAGAATGATGGAGAGAGGGAGAGGAAGATGGAGGGCGAGATTACAAAGAACATGCTAAAAGATGTATAAAATGTACAGTCCCTGACATAAGTTTTGTCGCTTATACATGTTGTGGAAACAAAAGCTTATAACCTGACTTTAAATTAATCGATTGGTTTTAGAAATGACTCATATGAAAGCTGAAACTCTCCCAAATGAGATTTAATTTACGAAAATAAATTTGCTTCACTGCAGAAATATTGATCATTTAATGAACACAGAAAGGTCAGATTTTAGCAAGACATATATAATTCATGTAGTTTGTATGTAGTTTATCATATATAATTCAAATAAGCCAGAAGTAGAAGTTCCATAATGAACTCCCATCTTAAGAAAAAAGTGGAATATACTTTGTGAAATCAAGTGTAGCAGTGCATTGTGGGTTCATGTTCAGTGACACGTCGAAGAATGTAAGAATGTAAGTGCATCAGCTGAGCTTCAGGCTGTGCTGACCGAGGATTTCTCGGGGTAGACGCCGGCCCTCAGCAGGGAGGCACGCCAGCTGTCCACCTCTTCCTGGGTGTTGCACGCCAGCTCCAGGAAGCGATTGTCCTTGAAGACGTTCCTGAGGGGCGGAGCAGACTGATCAGTGGGGGGGGGGGGGGGGGGCGCGACCAGGAAGTAAAACCCTAACCCATCATATATCACAACGTCATATGGGACGGTCACAGAGATGGAAAGGAAACCCGCGTTTGTTCATTCATTTGAAATACAGAGCACACGAATCACAACTCATGCTGTTAAATGTGATTTAAATGTAAGCAAAGTAATGTTTTTTAAATACATCTAATAGTAATCAAAGTAAAACATAAATGTAATCACAGTAATGTATTTTAAATACATTTTTAAAGTAACCCTCTCACCATTGAGAGGTGAGTATTTCAATTTGGCGTTTTAACTGGGATGAGGGTCAAAGGGCGATTGGCCTACCGTTGCTCTGTGTTGAAAATGGCAAACATGTGCTTGCTGGACATGAAACCCTTCTCCACGTCCCTGACCTTCAGGTTGTCCAGGGGTAGCATGTATTTCTTCTCTTTCTCCTGCAGATTAAAACCAGAGTGTCCAGCAACGATGTCAACGATGGGCTTTAAGGACACTGTGCCAGATCACTCACTAATGAGCTCCTGTCAGCTGCTACATGGGGTTCCAGCCTGTTGATTTTAGCCCTTCGTCAGAAAATGACTCCCGCAGGGAGCTCAGCACAACCTCCACACTACACCCCGCTAGAGTCTCGCGTCTGAGGAACCTGTCAAAATCTAGTGTGAATGTTTTAGTTTGTGAAAATTATTCGAATGTTCTTGTCCGTGTCAGTGAAAAATTGCGATCGCTCCTACAATGTCCCCCAGCAGGGCGGCGCCACCACGGACCAAGGGATCTACGCACACGTTGGCCGATTTCCCTGCTCTAACGCGCCTGATGACCTGGCAATTAACCGCCGAGTCGATCCGATTTGTCTGAGCAAAAGGATGATGTTCAGCGCTGACCTCTGAACCTCAGAGTCTCCAGAGGGATCCCAGTTCCTGAACACTCTGCTGTGCATCAGCACATTCCCTCTCAATCACATCACAGAACTGGGACCAGAACTGGGCTCCAGACCTGCGGGGCAGCTCTCGCCATAACAGGGGTAAACAACATAAATAAACATAATTAGCACACAGACCTAGAGGCACGCAAACTTGAAGAGGGAGTTTTTAGAGAGAAGGAGCTTGCAGTTGGACATGAAGCGTTAGACGAGGAGCGGAGGGAGTGAAGGGGAGGAGCGGTGGAATGAAAGATCAAAGACAGAGAGGAGAACAAGAGAGAGAAATAACACACATGGAAGGCATTAAAATGAGCTGTGGTTAAGAAACACCATTGTTTCCCCTCCTAGTATGCCTGTGTGCGTGCGACTGCACACGTGTGTGCGTGTGTGTGTGTGTGTGTGTGTGTGTGTGTGTGTGTGTGTGTGTGTGTGTGCTGTTGGAGACTTGTGGTGCCTATGTGCTAAAGCGTCCAGGTTTTACTGTGTTAGCTTAATGTGCTGAAGAGATCAGGGACTAATAAATGTAGCCGAGGGACTCTTAACTGGCCAATGACGGAGCTCAGGGTGTCTGTGCCGGCTGTTACGGTCACACTGTGATGGTAACACTGTTAGGGTAACACTGTTAGAGTAACACTGTGATGGTGTGAGCTGTGTGATTGTTTCAGGGTTTGCAGTTTTACTTCAGTTTGAACGAAATATTGTTCCACTTCCTCCTTATTTATTTCTTAAATATGCCTCCTCCCCCTCCTGAGGGCCCCACTTCCTGCCCCAAGTTTTTCTTGGGGAGAGAGAAGAGAGAGAAAGGGAGGGAGAAAGAGGGGGAGAGAGGGAAAAAGAGTGAGAGAAGAACAGAATGAGAGGCAAAGAGAGAGAGAGAGAGAGAGGAAAGAGAGCAAGGCAGAGAGAGAAGGAGATTAAATGACAGCCTGGCATTAAGTCTAAACATCTGGTAGTACTTAACAGCAGCAGGGAGAGAGACAGGAAGAAAGAGAGAGTGGGAGAGAGAGGGAGAGAGAGAGAGAGGGAGAGAGGGAGCACAGTCAGGGTGTGAGAGCTAAGGACTGACAGAGAAAGCCGGGAGTGACTCTGCTAAGCTGTCACAGGACGAGAGATCCAGCAAACACTGAGGACAGTGGTGACTGGGGACTGAGACAGGGTTACACAGCAGGACCAGGACACCAGGACACAGCAGGACCAGGACGCGGCAGGACGAGAATGACACCGAGACACGAGTCTTGCAGAACGCTCAGTGTCTGGAAACTCTGTGGAACCCCTACACGTCGGCGCCATATAAGGAGGCGTGGCTCCTCCCTCTCCTCCTGCTCACACCCACTCTGCGTGTTTTTCTTTTTTTGCTACACCTCCTCCATGAAAGCACGCCCTGCGTTCCCGCGCTCGCCCGAGCAGATGTGCCACGTCAAGGCTGGATAGCACCCTCGGCCTGCGGGCTGCAGCGGGACACAGACAGGACCGAGACCAAAAAAAAAAAGAAAAATAAAGAAAAAACAGAACAAAACAAGCAAACAAACCTAGGGAGGCGGAAAGAAACAAACACTCAGATGCGTGGGACGGCGGGCAGGGCAGCGAGGAACACGGCTCTGTTCACTTTCCAGAAAACAACGGACTACCGGCTGCCTCCGGCTCCCTAAAAGGAAGAGGAAGAAGAGGAGGAGGAGGAGAGAGGGTGAAGAAGAGCTCCGGTGTTCCCCCGCTCCGTCTGCCCAGTGTTCAGACTACCTGTTCATGGGTATGCTAGTGTACAGTAGTCTGCACATTGGTTAGACTGGGTGAGGACACGACGCCGCTAACCGCCAGCGCTAACTCACGGCCGCCCCAAACCGCAGGACGGGTCTGCGTTCATTCAGCCTCTTCAGAGTGTCAAAACTGTACGTCAAACTTTCACCATTCTATTTTACTGCTATCTTGTGTCCCACTCACCCAGAACTGCTTCAGGCTCTGAGCGGCTAAGTCACTCACTTCATTTGAAGGTTTTGTGGGGAAACCCTTTAGCACCACTAAGTAAATAATGAAATCACATCAAATATATGATGCAAACATCATATGAGTTTAAATAAGTGTAAATGATCTGATTCTGCACCATGATCATGTTTTTAATCAGATAAAAGCAAATGAATTCAAATGAAACACAGCAGAACATCCTCTGGACCGCACCGATCAACTGTTAAAAAAAACCCCATTGGAATGTTGTGGTTTGTGAAATGTGAGTGTAGCCAGCACAAACACACCAGTCTCTCCGCCATCACACAACACCCAGATCCAGAGAATGGATTACTTGGAATATACCTCCACTGTGTAAAAACACAACATATTTTATTTTAAGTTTGGGTTTCTAACATCAAAATAAAGCATGGTAATTCCAGCTCAGCTATAATTATACGAAATAATTTATACAAAAGTAAAGTGATCGCTTACGCTAATGTTAGTATTATTTGTTAAAATGTTTGTCGTTCTAAACATGCAACCTGTTTCAAGGTTCTGCGTGTGATCCAAACCCTGACAGCAGCTCTTTCTATGATTCCTAAATCTTTTCATAATTGCATTAAAGCGTGACTTTAGTGTTGGAGGAATGTGCTGAAACGTTAACAAACAGCCATTTCCAGACCAGTAACTCTGAGCAGAAATATTTTCTGTCTGAGTGTCAGTACTGCGGCGTGTGCTCCCACACTGAGGGAGCTGCAGACGTTCTCTGGGCTGGAGATGTTCTCACACATCCCGGCTTCACCTTATTATGACCAGTGAATGAAACATAGGGCTTGTGTCTGGGTTTCTGTACAGCAGAGAAGATGTAGATAAACACATTTAAATGCAACAAATGAATACAGAAATGAAATAAAGTGATTTAAAGACCGTGATCAAATCTAGGTAGAGTCTGGTCCCTTTCACAGACGGATCAAATGAAACTAATTTGGTCACATTTTGTGATAGTGACATGATCTTCCAGCTGCTATGAAAATGCAGTTCCGGTTGTGATCAATAACGTTTTATGGTATCTATTTTTATCTTAGGTTTTCGTTTCTTTTAAGTGCCATTAAATGTAAAACCATTGAGAAGCCGAGATAAAGGGGCTGAATTTCTTCCTCCAGTCTGTGAGAGAGGCTGAATGTTTTCGTTTTAAAGGAAGACTTCACCTACGCATGTCTGGGCTCCTACACACCGCTAGTGAGGAAACAAACGTAGTGTGTGCACACTGCACTAACCAACCCTCCTCCATTAGCCGTGCTGGTCCCCCCGGGGTAATGCTTCCGTGAGCAGCACGGCGCCCGTGCACGTGTGAATATGGATGTTGAGAACATGGTGTAGCGTTTGTGACCATGTGAATATGAACGGGGTGAATGTGGTTGTGGCGGAGATCATTCAGTGGACAGATCTTTGGTCTGGTGGTCAGATCTTTGGTCTGGTGGACAGATCGTTGGTCTGGTGGTCAGATCTTTGGTCTGGTGGTCAGATCTTAGGTCTGGTGGACAGATCGTTGGTCTGGTGGTCAGATCTTTGGTCTGGTGGTCAGATGTCCCGTTGACCTCCTCTGTCCTGATTGGGGTGACTGCCTTCAGCCTCATTCACAGTGGGAATGTGGTGAGGGGCTCATGCACGATCACTAGTGTTGAGTGAAGCAGGGGGTGTTTCCTCTGTCTCCAGATCAGTGCTGTTCAACACAGGACAGCCTCAGCTGGTTTTCAGAGCTGGGCTTTGAGAGGGACAAAGGCACAGGATACCAGAGCACAGGTCGTCACGTGGGGGTGGACTCACGTGAGAGTGGACGTGTGCAAACTGCAGGGCTCTGTAGGTTTTGCTCAAAGCAAGCTGACTGCCATTTAAAGCAAAAAATAAAAGTTATATTTGAGTCACGAATGTGTGTAAGCTCAGATTGTTAATAGCTCCAGGGAAGGTATGTGTGTTTTACTCAGCATGAGTGAACATCTGTGCATCAGCAAAAAAACTGGATTTAAAGAACGCAATCATCAAATTAATCCAAGAAAATATAATAATTTATTCACTAATATTATATTTTATTACTAGCAATAGATTTGTATGTGTGTGTATGTGTGTAAAAAGAGAGAGAGGGATAGAGAGAGAAATGGGAGAGATTAAGAAATAAACAAAACAAAAACTAACGATTCTTAAAGAGCATTCTGCCAGTCTGAGCCACTATGGGGAAAGATGTCCACTATGGGGAGAGATGTCCTCTATAGAGAGAGATGTCCACTATAGGGAGAGATGTCCACTATGGGGAGAGATGTCCTCTATAGGGAGAGATGTCCACTATAGGGAGAGATGTCCACTGAACGCTTCAGCAGAGCTGCCGTCAGAGCTGAAATCCGAACATCTAATGCTTATGTTGTACTGTCAAAATATAGAATTATAGGACACAGCAGATAAAGTATGCCTTCATCTGTGCCCCAGTGTATTCTGGTATTTATACCTTAAATTTCAGTGAAATAGGTCACTGTGTGTGTGTGTGTGTGTGTGTGTGTGTGTGTGTGTGTGTGTGTGTGAGTGTGTGTGTGTGTGTGTGTGTGTGTGTGTGTGTGTGTATGTGTGTGTGTGTGAGAGTGTGTGTGTGTGTGTGTGTATGTGTGTGTGTGTGTGTGTGTGTGTGTGTGTGTGTGTGTGTGTGTGTGTGTGTGTGTGTGTGTGTGTGTGTGTGTGTGTGTGTGTGTGTGTATGTGCTACTGTTGTGTCTCCGTGGCAGTGGTAAGTGTAATGAGACATAAAGGACAGTGTCCAGCAGAAGACAGAGCGTACGGGTCGGAGCAGTTGTGGTGTGTCTGCCTGTCTACACTTGCTGTGCAGGACATCAGGGAGGCTGTACAGCAGGCACAGACAGGCAGACAGACAGCAACCCGCCAGGAAGGACAGACAGACAGCTGGATGCCAGGAAGGACAGACACCTGCTCCAAATCCTACCCTCGAACAGCAATGCCTAAGTCAGATCTACTGTGACAGGACAGTCCTGCATCAACATGTACTTCTCCAAACCAACGTGTACTGCTCCAATCTCACGTGCACTGCTCCAATCTCACGTGCACTGCTCCAAACCTATGTACACTGCTCCAATCTCACGTGCACTGCTCCAAACCTACGTGCACTGCTCCAAACCTAAGTGCACTGCTCCAAACCTACGTGCACTGCTCAAAACCTACGTGTACTGCTCCAAACCTACGTGCACTGCTCCAATCTCACATGCACTGCTCCAAGCTCACGTGCACTGCCCCAAGCCAGCAGGTCAGCTTGTTGCAAATGTGCTCCAGGTTCCATGAAGCCCCAGCTGACCCCAGCACATGTCTTCAGAACGTTCCCCTCCAGGACACAGATCAGCGTCTCACCTCGTCATCCTTGAACCAGGACAAGCTCTCCGCCGTCAGCACAAACCAGTACTCCTTGGCTCCGCCTTTCATGATGCTGATGTTGTTGATGGTCAGCCAGCCCTTGCGAATTACCTGAGGTCAAAGGTCAAATGTCAGGCAAGACTTGTAGCTCCAAACACAAAACCGGACATCTACCATCCGTGTGAGGAGACACTGGCCCCTTCACGGAAAACATGACATTGTGTGTGTATAGAGTGTATACTGTGCTGTATCGTGGTTAAATAAAGTATTCAAGCACAATAAGAAATCAAGACCAGAAAAGTGAGTTATTTGTGAAAGAGTGCTTGTGAAAGAGTGAAATATTACTCTCAAAACTGCCATGCACGTGTGTTCCCTATACAAGCCACACAGAGCGTAACAAAGAATACAGCATACAAGCACCTAAAAAATTGTGTATCTACCGTGCATGTGTGTATTTACCACAGTACATCTGTGCTACTGACACGTGCCTCTGTCAAGACAGCTACGCCAAAAGTGCCTCAGCCTGTCCAGAGCATCCCAGCTTACATGCACCACGAGAAACACAGCCGCCACCTAGACCAACCCTAGACTAACCCCAGACTAACCCTAGACTATACTGAACCCTGTGGTCCTCATGCCTGTGGCTCAGGACACAAAATAAACATCATTTCTTACAATTATGCCAGAGGCAGGAGGAGATGTGGCCTGGAAAGAAAGAAAGAAAGAAAGAAAGAAAGAAAGAAAGAAAGAAAGATAGATAGATAGATAGATAGATAGATAGATAGATAGATAGATAGATAGATAGATAGATAGATAGATAGATAGATAGATAGATCAGAAAAAAGAGTGAGAAAGTATTCAGTAGTCTAACGAAGCATGAAGTTTCTTTTTCTGTTGAACCCAGCTCACCAGAACAGGCCATTTCAACATATGTGAGAGCTGCATTAACACAGCACAGCACACATGTGTCACAGTAAAGCCCCACCAGGGCGGAGGTCACGATCATCACCCCCGCGTGTGCGCACGGAACGGCTCATTAAACAGTTCGGTCAGGCAGGCCTAGCTGATTTAATCAAACAATGTTGTTTTCTAATTCCTGAAACATGGCATAGATATCTACACAAAATGAACAGTATCCCAATTAAAACATCCATGTACATGAATAAAGTTGAATCCAAAACTACACAAGGTTTTCTGTACCAACAGATTGATTCCTACTTAGTTTCATATGCATTTAACCCTGACCCTAGCGCTAACCCTAACCCTGAATTAATGTGTACAACATAACATAATTTGTAAATAAAATCTTTTTGAGGCAAATTTTGGGCTATTTAATATTTTGTTAGTTTCCCTACACCTAATTCCAGGCTTAACCCATGTGTAGAAAACTGCCCTGAACATGTGATGTCCTTACCTGAATGTCCTGTGGGAGCAGGAGACAAGACAGTGCTCCTTAAAGCAGGACGACATGCACGTGCTCAGAGAGGGTGAGGAGGGTGAGGAAGAAGACACTGGCCATGATGACATCAAAAAGTGCTCATGAACACACAAGCTGACAACAGAAAAGGACACGGAAACGAAAGCAGAACTCGGGACAGGACAAAAATGACCAGCGCAGAACTCAAATCAGATTAACTAAAATGACCAGTGCAGAACTCAAATCAGATTAACTAAAATAACCAGCGCAGAACTCAAATCAGATTAACTAAAATAACCAGTGCAGAACTCAAATCAGATTAACTAAAATGACCAGCGCAGAACTCAAATCAGATTAACTAAAATAACCAGTGCAGAACTCAAATCAGATTAACTAAAATAACCAGTGCAGAACTCAAATCAGATTAACTAAAATAACCAGCGCAGAACTCAAATCAGATTAACTAAAATGACCAGTGCAGAACTCAAATCAGATTAACTAAAATAACCAGTGCAGAACTCAAATCAGATTAACTAAAATAACCAGCGCAGAACTCAAATCAGATTAACTAAAATAACCAGTGCAGAACTCAAATCAGATTAACTAAAATAACCAGCGCAGAACTCAAATCAGATTAACTAAAATAACCAGTGCAGAACTCAAATCAGATTAACTAAAATAACCAGCGCAGAACTCAAATCAGATTAACTAAAATGACCAGTGCAGAACTCAAATCAGATTAACTAAAATAACCAGTGCAGAACTCAAATCAGATTAACTAAAATAACCAGCGCAGAACTCAAATCAGATTAACTAAAATAACCAGTGCAGAACTCAAATCAGATTAACTAAAATAACCAGTGCAGAACTCAAATCAGATTAACTAAAATAACCAGCGCAGAACTCAAATCAGATTAACTAAAATAACCAGCGCAGAACTCAAATCAGATTAACTAAAATGACCAGTGCAGAACTCAAATCAGATTAACTAAAATAACCAGCGCAGAACTCAAATCAGATTAACTAAAATAACCAGCGCAGAACTCAAATCAGATTAACTAAAATGACCAGTGCAGAACTCAAATCAGATTAACTAAAATAACCAGCGCAGAACTCAAATCAGATTAACTAAAATAACCAGCGCAGAACTCAAATCAGATTAACTAAAATAACCAGCGCAGAACTCAAATCAGATTAACTAAAATAACCAGCGCAGAACTCAAATCAGATTAACTAAAATAACCAGTGCAGAACTCAAATCAGATTAACTAAAATTACCAGCGCAGAACTCAAATCAGATTAACTAAAAATAACCAGCGCAGAACTCAAATCAGATGAAATAACTTAACCAGTGCAGAAATCAGCTCAGTTCAAATGGACATGAACTGAAGGGACAAATCAGAATGTGGTAAAGTCAGGCCAGTATATAACACAAAACGCTCTTTTCTCAAATGCTTAACTTTCATTTGAGAAAAGCAAATCAACAAAAAAGCCTGCAGCTTATGTGGATCTCTCACACACACACACACACACGCTCACCTGGTTTCCTGCAGAACTTGTCTTATTTGTTTGGCTGCTCCGCTGCTGGGCACTTTCATTGACAAAGAAAGATGAGAGAGAGAGAATGAGAGAGAGAGAGAGAGAGAGAGAGAGAGAGAGAGAGAGAGAGAGAGAGAGAGAGAGAGAACATGATCAGAGATGCCATGTAAAGCAAGGCTTGTTTCAAACACAAACATGATGTTGAACGCGTTGGCCACGGCCCCTCAGCACTCTGAATGGTTCTAGTACAGCCAGGTGTTCACCTCCATCATACACACACAACACCTACGTGGCAAAGCCGATGAAATCCTCATGGTTGGTGTTGATGTATGCCAGCTGCACATCGATCAGCAGCAGAACCTGGGACCACGCAGACAAGATGAAGCCCGTGAGACCCCCACAACCCACAGCTATGTTGATATAGAACTACCTGACTTGAATTAGTGAGCAATGTGTATGTGAGTACACCTTACAGTGTGTGTGTGTGTGTGTGTGTGTGTGTGTGTGTGTGTGTGTGTGTGTGTGTGTGTGTGTGTGTGTGTGTGTGTGTGTGTGTGTGTGTGTGTAAGGCCTCTAGCTGCTCTATGTGGCCGCAGTGCAGTGTGTGGTGTTCTTCACAGCTCTACTGGGGCTTAGGAAAAAGGAGAAACTGTAAATCAAGTGTGGAGCATGCAGTGTCCAGTGTGCAGTGTACAGTGTGCAGTGTACAGTGTGCAGTGTCCAGTATGCAGCATGCAGTGAACAGTGTCCAGTGAGCAGTACACAGTACACAATGTGCAGTGTGCAGTATTCAGTGTCCAGTGAGCAGTGTCCAGTTAGCAGTGTGCAGTGTCCTGTGGGCGGTGTGCAGGTGTACAGCAGCACTGGCCAGGTAGGACAGGTGGGCATTACCTGCTCTTTGGCCCGACTCTCCCGCTCCCGAATGTGGGAGGTGACAATTCGCTCGGTCTCCTCCCTTAGCATGGGGAACGTACCCAACTATGGGTACACAGAACACACATCAAAAGGCACAGAACACATGTGAGTACTACACACATCATTCACACCTGACTACAACATCAGACCACATATATAACACACATGAGAACAACATCGAATCGTGGGACCCTGAATCACGAGACCCTGAATCACAAGACCCTGAATAACGAGACCTTGATTAACGAGACCCTGAATCACGAGACCCTGAATCATGGGGCCCTGAATCACGAGACCCTGAATCACGAGACCCTTAATCATGGGACACTGAATCACGAGACCCTGAATCATGGGACCCTGAATCATGGGACCCTGAATCAAGGGACCCTGAATCACGAGACCCTGAATCATGGGACCCTGAATCACGAGACCCTTAATCATGGGACCCTGAATTGTGGGTTTGTATGTCATTTCAGCAGGACTGATCTTTTGTAGTAACATTGTCTGGTCTACATTCAACATCACACCATGTACATCACACAGTATTCAACCTCCTTAAAAGTAATAATTTTCATCTGAATTATAAATGACCCTTTGAAATTTGATGTTGTCATATTTTGTTTTTCTGTCAAATGTTTTAAAAATAATTAATAGGTAAATAATGATAGGTGAACATCATAGTTTGCCTGTGTCCTCAAGACCCATGCTGAAGAAGTTCCCAGTTTCCAGACATTTAAACAAAGGGGCTTTAACAAGGACACAGTTACCCTTCACAGTTACCCTTCACAGTTACCCTGCAGCAGAAACTCACCCCAACAAAATCACTCCCACTACACCTCTCGTACAAACCCACCCTAGCAAACCTTGACTTGTTGTTATTGCTGCAAAAGGTGGATGTAAAAGTGAAAGCAGCATTTTATTCTTTCTTTTCAAATATCTGCTAACAAATAATGAATATAAGTACGTCACTATAGTAATTATTCATTCATAATGACCATCTAATTATTGTCACAATGACGTGCTTTCTGCCATTATTAGATCTAAAGTGAGCTGTTGTTTACATTAGCTCTTCACCGCTTACTCACAATATAATTATGACGTCAGCAGCCAATAAAAGGCCTTATAGCCTCTTGCTATTTTTATCATGGGCCGACTGTGAATGTCATCAGCAAAGAACAATTGCTGACAGCAGACTGAATCATCAACCAAACTGCTCAGGATCCTGCGACGTGTCCAACTGCAGGAGCTACGTTTATGTTCCAGTGAATGCAGACACGCAGACAGGAGAGACCTCGAGGCCATCCTGGAAAACACCACTGGGACACCCCCACATGCAGCAAGCACATCACCAGACTCAGACCCCCAGTTTCCTGTCAGCAGCCGCTGGGCTGCTGGAGGATTCTGGCTCTGTCCTGGACCGACATGTGCACTGTAAATACTTAACAGCTTTAATCACATCTTTTTCTAAAATTCAATCTTACCTTGGGATTCCTCATTTGACCGAAAAAAGAATTTCATAACATTTTGAAACAAGCAGATTAAAGAATTTTCCTTTAGTAACTGAATAGCCAGGACCTTGGTAGTGGTTGTAGACGTGTGCCTGTAGTGACAGGCAGGAGTCCTTTTACCTTATTGGCGCACTGACGAACTGTGTTGATGAGCTCCTGAATGACCAGGTCAATGCATTTAATACAGGGCTCCTTCAGCTTCACAACCTGCTTCTTCACAATGGCCTCGAAGGCCATGTCAGGTGTGAACAGGCCCGTCCTGGAGAGATGAACACACCACAGCAAATCACACCTCAAACAATCACACACAGAGTGAATCAGACCTCAAACGATCACACACAGAGCGAATCAGACCTCAACGATCACACACAGAGTAAATCAGACTTCAACGATCAGACCTCAAACAATAATGCGCAGCTGTGAGATGCACAAGCTACTCTGGACCTGCAGGCAACCATGACAGCTAGTTTCCAATAGAAAGAGCTGGAACCAAATCCCATTCAGTCTTATTAGTCAAAGGTAAGCCAGTATTATACTATTTGTGTATAGTGGAGTATAGAAGAGTAATCACCTGATTCCATGTATAGTGGAGTACAGAATAGTAATCACCTGATCCTGTGTATAGTGGAGTACAGAAGAGTAATCACCTGATCCCGTGTATAGTGGAGTATAGAATAGTAATCACCTGCTCTCGTGTATAGTGGAGTATAGAAGAGTAATCACCTGATCCAGTGTATAGTGGAGTATAGAAGAGTAATCACCTGATCCAGTGTATAGTGGAGTATAGAAGAATAATCACCTGATCCCATGTATAGTGTAGTATAGAATAGTAATCACCTGCTCTCGTGTATAGTGGAGTATAGAAGAGTAATCACCTGATCCAGTGTATAGTGGAGTATAGAAGAGTAATCACCTGATCCAGTGTATAGTGGAGTATAGAATAGTAATCACCTGATCCCGTGTATAGTGGAGTATAGAATTGTAATCACCTGATCCCATGTATAGTGGAGTATAGAAGAGTAATCACCTGATCCAGTGTATAGTGGAGTATAGAATAGTAATCACCTGATCCCGTGTATAGTGGAGTATAGAATAGTAATCACCTGATCCCCTGTATAGTGGAGTATAGAATAGTAATCACCTGATCCAGTGTATAGTGGAGTATAGAATAATAATCACCTGATCCCCTGTATAGTGGAGTATAGAAGAGTAATCACCTGATCCAGTGTATAGTGGAGTATAGAAGAGTAATCACCTGATCTCGTGTATAGTGGAGTATAGAAGAATAATCACCTGATCCAGTGTATAGTGGAGTATAGAATAGTAATCACCTGATCCAGTGTATAGTGGAGTATAGAAGAGTAATCACCTGATCCAGTGTATAGTGGAGTATAGAAGAGTAATCACCTGATCTCGTGTATAGTGGAGTATAGAAGAGTAATCACCTGATCCAGTGTATAGTGGAGTATAGAATAGTAATCACCTGATCCCCTGTATAGTGGAGTATAGAAGAGTAATCACCTGATCCAGTGTATAGTGGAGTATAGAAGAGTAATCACCTGATCTCGTGTATAGTGGAGTATAGAAGAGTAATCACCTGATCCAGTGTATAGTGGAGTATAGAATAGTAATCACCTGATTCAGTGTATAGTGGAGTATAGAATAGTAATCACCTGATCCAGTGTATAGTGGAGTATAGAATAGTAATCACCTGATCCAGTGTATAGTGGAGTATAGAATAGTAATCACCTGATCCCGTGGATGTTTTTGATGGCGTAGCTGATCTCGCGACGCATCTCTTTGTCATCACTTTCCATCTGTGGGTCACAGATGGACAGAGGAACAGAGACACAAAGCTTTCAGACTAAAACCCACATACAGACAGAGAACGCCTTCACCACTTAGTGGTGAGTTTAACCTGTATGTGCAGGAGGACATGGATGA
>NC_135224.1:3645332-3722832 GCF_052324685.1 Brachyhypopomus gauderio
TCATGTCGTGTTGTCATGTCGTGTTGTCATGTCGTGTTGTGTCATGTCCTGTTGTGTTATGTCATGTTGTGTCATGTCGTGTTGTCATGTCGTGTTGTCATGACGTGTCATGTTGTCATATTGTGTCATGTTGTGTTGTGTCATGTCGTGTTGTCATGTTGTATCATATTGTGTCATGTCGTGTTATGTCATGTTGTCTCATGTCGTGTTGTGTTGTCATGTCGCGTTGTCGTGTTGTGTCATGTTGTGTTGTCGTGTTGTATCGTGTTGTGTCATGTCATGTTGTGTCATGTCGTGTTGTGTCATGTCGTGTTGTCATGTTGTGATGTATAATGTTGTGTCATGTCATGTCGCGTTGTGTCATGTTGTGTCACGTTGTATTATGTTGTGTCACATTGTGTTGTCATTTCATGTTGTGTCATGTCATGTTGTGTCATGTCATGTTGTGTCATGTCATGTTGTCGTGTTGTGTCATGTCGTGTTGTCGTGTTGTGTCATGTTGTGTTGTCATGTTGTGTCATGTCGTGTTGTGTCATGTGTTGTGTCATGTCGTGTTGTCATGTTGTGTCATGTCGTGTTGTCATGTTGTGTCATGTCGCGTTGTCGTGTTGTCATGTCATGTTGTCATGTTGTATTACGTTGTGTCATGTCATGTTGTGTCATGTTGTATCATGTTGTGTCATGTCGCGTTGTCGTGTTGTCATGTCATGTTGTCATGTTGTATTATGTTGTGTCATGTCATGTTGTGTCATGTTGTATCATGTTGTGTCATGTTGTGGTGTTGTGTCATATTGTTTTGTGGTGTTGTGTCATGTCGTGTTGTGGTGTTGTGTCATGTCGTGTTGTGTCATGTCATGTTGTGTCATGTCATGTTGTGTCATGTCGTGTTGTCGTGTCATGTCATGTTGTCGTGTTGTGTCATGTCGTGTTGTCATGTTGTGTTGTGTCATGTCATATTGTGTCATGTCGTGTTGTGTCATGTCGTGTTGTCATGTTGTGTCATGTTGTGTTGTGTCATGTCGTGTTGTGTCATGTCGTGTTGTGTCATGTCGTGTTGTCATGTCGTGTTGTGTCATGTCGTGTTGTCGTGTTGTGTCATGTCATGTTGTGTCATGTCGTGTTGTGTCATGTCGTGTTGTGTTGTGTCATGTTGTGTCATGTCGCGTGGTCGTGTTGTGTCATGTCGTGTCATGTTGTATCATGTTGTGTTGCCGTGTTGTGTCATGTTGTGTTGTCATGTTGTGTTGTGTCTTGTTATGTTGTTGTGTTGTGTCATGTCGTGTTGTATGTCGTGTTGTCATGTTATGTCATGTTGTGTCATGTCGTGTTGTGTCATGTCGTGTTGTGTCATGTCATGTTGTGTCATGTCATGTTGTGTCATGTCGTGTTGTGTCATGTCGTGTTGTGTTATGTCATGTTGTGTCATGTTATATTGTGTCATGTGTTGTGTCATGTCGTGTTGTGTCATGTCCTGTTGTGTTATGTCATGTTGTGTCATGTCGTGTTGTCATGTCGTGTTGTCATGTCGTGTTGTGTCATGTCCTGTTGTGTTATGTCATGTTGTGTCATGTCGTGTTGTCATGTCGTGTTGTCATGACGTGTCATGTTGTCATATTGTGTCATGTTGTGTTGTGTCATGTCGTGTTGTCATGTTGTATCATATTGTGTCATGTCGTGTTATGTCATGTTGTCTCATGTCGTGTTGTGTTGTCATGTCGCGTTGTCGTGTTGTGTCATGTTGTGTTGTCGTGTTGTATCGTGTTGTGTCATGTCATGTTGTGTCATGTCGTGTTGTGTCATGTCGTGTTGTCATGTTGTGATGTATAATGTTGTGTCATGTCATGTCGCGTTGTGTCATGTTGTGTCACGTTGTATTATGTTGTGTCACATTGTGTTGTCATTTCATGTTGTGTCATGTCATGTTGTGTCATGTCATGTTGTGTCATGTCATGTTGTCGTGTTGTGTCATGTCGTGTTGTCGTGTTGTGTCATGTTGTGTTGTCATGTTGTGTCATGTCGTGTTGTGTCATGTGTTGTGTCATGTCGTGTTGTCATGTTGTGTCATGTCGTGTTGTCATGTTGTGTCATGTCGCGTTGTCGTGTTGTCATGTCATGTTGTCATGTTGTATTACGTTGTGTCATGTCATGTTGTGTCATGTTGTATCATGTTGTGTCATGTCGCGTTGTCGTGTTGTCATGTCATGTTGTCATGTTGTATTATGTTGTGTCATGTCATGTTGTGTCATGTTGTATCATGTTGTGTCATGTTGTGGTGTTGTGTCATATTGTTTTGTGGTGTTGTGTCATGTCGTGTTGTGGTGTTGTGTCATGTCGTGTTGTGTCATGTCATGTTGTGTCATGTCATGTTGTGTCATGTCGTGTTGTCGTGTCATGTCATGTTGTCGTGTTGTGTCATGTCGTGTTGTCATGTTGTGTTGTGTCATGTCATATTGTGTCATGTCGTGTTGTGTCATGTCGTGTTGTCATGTTGTGTCATGTTGTGTTGTGTCATGTCGTGTTGTGTCATGTCGTGTTGTGTCATGTCGTGTTGTCATGTCGTGTTGTGTCATGTCGTGTTGTCGTGTTGTGTCATGTCATGTTGTGTCATGTCGTGTTGTGTCATGTCGTGTTGTGTTGTGTCATGTTGTGTCATGTCGCGTGGTCGTGTTGTGTCATGTCGTGTCATGTTGTATCATGTTGTGTTGCCGTGTTGTGTCATGTTGTGTTGTCATGTTGTGTTGTGTCTTGTTATGTTGTTGTGTTGTGTCATGTCGTGTTGTATGTCGTGTTGTCATGTTATGTCATGTTGTGTCATGTCGTGTTGTGTCATGTCGTGTTGTGTCATGTCATGTTGTGTCATGTCATGTTGTGTCATGTCGTGTTGTGTCATGTCGTGTTGTGTTATGTCGTGTTGTGTCATGTCATGTTGTGTCATGTCGTGTTGTGTCATGTCGTGTTGTCGTGTTGTGTCATGTTGTGTTGTGTCATGTCATGTTGTGTCATGTCATGTCGTGTTGTGTCATGTCATGTTGTGTCATGTCGTGTTGTGTCATGTCATGTTGTGTCATGTCATGTCGTGTTGTGTCATGTCGTGTTGTGTCATGTCGTGTTGTCATGTCGTGTTGTATCATGTCGTGTTGTATCATGTCGTGTTGTGTTATGTCATGTTGTGTCATGTCGTGTTGTGTCATGTCGTGTTGTATCATGTCGTGTTGTGTTGTGTCATGTCGCGTGATCGTGTTGTTGTGTTGTGTCATGTCGTGTTGTGTCATGTTGTGTTGTGGTGTTGTGTCATGTCGTGTTGCGCGTTGAACTCACTGCAGCAGGGCCTTAGTCTTGCGGGATGGGTCGTCTGGCCGGAAGTGGCGGTACTCCTCTGCCTCCTTGTCCAGCGCCAGCACCTGCGACTGCAGCTTGCTCCGGAAAGCAGGCAGCGTGTCCCGGATGTGGTTGGTCAGTTGCTATGGATACACAGAGGCCAAGGAGTGGTCAGTGTAGCGGACAGAAGTTGACCAGCTCTCCAAAACATGGGAGAAGGACACCACAGTTACTAGAAGCACTGGACTGGGTCCTTCGTTTCCATGGAGCTCTACAGCTGAGCAGATCTGAGAGACTAGGACACAAGGACTAGGATCTGAGAGACTAGGACTAGGATCTGAGAGACCAAGACACTAAGACTAGGATCTGAGAGACTAGGACACTCGGACTAGGATCTGAGAGACTAGGACACTAGGACTAGAATCTGAGAGACTAGGACTAGGATCTGAGAGACTAGGACTAGCACCTGTTACCTGATTAAGGGTTTTCTGCAGGTGGGGTGTGCCCATGCTGTCGGCCAGGTGCCTGTAGCTCGGGTGGGACAGGAAGAACTTTCTTTCTGCAGCCAAAGCAGCTTTGATGTCCTTCTTTCCTTCAATGTCCTTCTGACTACGGTTGACCACTCCAATATAACCTGGGGGAGGAGGGGGAGGGGTTAGACAAGGCCAGACAGAAAGAGAGAAACAGAGGGAGAGAGAGAAAGAGAGACAGAGGGTGAGGCAGTCAGAGAAAAAGAAAGACAAAAGGAGAGACAGTCAGAGAGAGAGAAAGGGAGAGACAGTCAGAGAGAGAGGGAGAGAAAGAGGGAGAGGCAGTCAAAGAGTGAGAGAGAGACAAAAGGAGAGACAGTCAGAGAGAGAGAGAGAGAGAGAGAGAGAGAGAGAGAGACAGAGGGAGACACAATCAGTGAGAGAGAGACAGAGAAATTTTTAATGCGTGGCTGAGAGTTTTAACTATAAGTAAACCAAAAATCAGAGTAATAAATCGGGCCAAAACGGCGGCGCTGATGCCACACTCACCCCTGCGCAGAGGGAGCAGCTTGTTCTCCAGGACGTCTCGAGCGTCGGTTCCTTCGTCCATCAGGTCCAGCTTCGTTATCACACCGATGGTCCTCAGACCTGCAGCAGAACTACTCCGAGGTCAGGCCCAAACTGCTCCTGCGCGTCAGTACAGCTTAACGCCTTCACAGGATTAACGAGGAACAAAATTTCAGCTTTTTTTTTCTATGTTGGATACTATAATGTTGATCAGACTGCTGGTCATGTAATTGGTTACAATATTGGGGTAGTAAAATGACCTCTTTTGTCACCATAACCGCTGTGGAAAAGAAAGGTCTCATCCTTCATTCCCAGACTACCATGGGTCTTCATACCTCGTCAGTAAGTAACACACCACAGCTACAACCATTAAGCACAATGTATTTCCAAATGACAAATGAAGTTTAAATTGAAAACATGAAGATTTAATGGAACAAAAACACTTCTTGGTCCTTTAAAACATTTTGTTAGGAAAAGCTGTTTTTGTTGTCATGATTTATAATTCTCAAACAGAACAGGGCACAGGGGCTTGAAAGGCAGTTTCATCATAAGGCGCAGAGATTAAACAATATCAGCCAGACGCTGGAGGCTGCCCTCTGACTACCAGCCCAGAGACTGAGCAGACCTTGTGCGCACCAGTGTAGACCACCACAGGCCTCCCTGGCTTCTCACCCTGAGGGTCCACGTCCTTGGCGAGTTTGAGGGCGTCGGAGTTGGCCAGGTCGGTGTTGGCGGGCGTGACGGCCAGGATGAGACAGCTCTCTCTACAGATGAACTGCATGATCATGTCTCGGATCTGCTGCTCGATGTCGGCAGGCTGGTCCCCAACAGGCACCTTCGTGATGCCGGGCAGGTCGATGAGGGTGAGGTTCAACACTGCACACAGACCACACCACAGAACAGACCACAACACAGCACAGACCAGTCGATTTGAGTCGTTTCGATTTGGTTTGATTCAACTTGATATGATTTAAATTGATTCAGTTCAGTTCAATTTAATTGAATTAAAGTGTATTCTGAGTGCGTCTCACAACAGTGTCACAGTATAAGTTTACAGAGATCAGGACTAAGAGCCCAAGTTAGCAAACAGTGAAAAATAACAGAGGAGGTGCCAAGACACAAATGCTAATTTAAAAAAACTCTGAATCAGTACACTGAAAAAGCCTGAATCAGTACACTGAAAGGAGTCAACTGAGAATCTTAACTCCAAAAGGCTAATGTCACTAATACAGCTAAAATTAGTTCAGTTAAATTATGTAAATGAGGTTAGCCTTCATCCTTTTTGGGTGAAATGGTATTTTAAATTCCATATGCTATATATAAAATGCTATTTCATCATGCCATGCTATTAAGGTTTAAAACAGTAATCTTGGACTTGATTAATGCAGGCTGCACTTTGAGCTTCTGTATTATTTGTGAGCACTGTTGCTCAAAGTCCTGCTCTAGACCTGCTGACAGGGCCCTGCTGGGGCCTGCGGGACTCTTGGGGGTGGGGGAGTGCTTTTGTAGTGCTGATGGCTCTGGCTCTGATATCTGCTCCAGAGTATTCGTGTTCTGTGAGTATTTTAGTATTTCATTTTCATCTTTCATCTCTTCCAGTGAGTATGCATTTTGTCAAGCAATCCACACTCATTCCTCATATCTCATTTGCCCATTTTAGAGGAAAAGTGAGCGTTAACAATTAAAATCCTCAAAATTCACAATTGTTGTTCAGAAAATGAATCAGAAAGTCAGAAAATGAGAAGAAATGATTCTGTGTGCGTTGGCATTTCAGCTCTGGTGCCCAGAGCCTGTGTTTTTGCACTGGCACACGATTCTGTGAATCTTCAGCGGTGGGCAGTTGGTTATGAAATGAGAAGAGAATCAGAAATGCACGTCCATCCTTATCCGCATTTTCAGATTTGATTTGTTGCGTAACCTCCAAAATGACTCTTGTTTTGTGTCTCAATTTTATATCGACTCTAAACCACCTCAACATTTTCACATTTCAAAGAAAGTAACAAGTCGTAGAGCTCCACCGTAATAAGATAAGGAAGACTTCAGTGGACATGCTCAGAGTACCATGTTAGACGGACGCCCTGCTGGACGAGGGCGCGGGAGCGGGCTGTACCGTGTGGCGAGAACACCCGCAGGTTGATGGGCACGGGGGAGATGCCCTTGTTGGCGCCAGTAACTCGGTCCGTCTCAGCCTCGATCTCCTGGCGCACCTCATCGAAGTCCGTGAATTTCTTCCCCTTGCAGTGAAGGAATTCTGCCCACTCTGCACGCGTGTGGAGAAAACGGAGGGAGTTTACACGACGTCCTGTTCATGGACGCTTCGGCACGCATGATAACATTATAACAATTCTATAAGCTGATTTAAATGTTAAAAGGAAACTTTAAATCACCGGATCTGCTGTAAAATGAGCCACTGTGCACTTATAAGATCACCACGTTTTGTCATGTCAGAGAGATCATGAAGCTGAGCGCCTCTCTGATTTGATAACAGAATTCCACTGCTGGCCAATCACAGGCTGCAATAACGGCTGCCTGTTATGGTTCAGCCTACGTGCACCGGCAAGACCGGAATCCATTTTAGAAAGAGGTGTCATGACTAATCACTGTTAGAATTATACTGGAAAAATGAAGTGAATGTAGAGAAACACTGCAGTGTGACGTAACTAATTAGCTGTGATTATACACGTTTGATAGGGCAGGCGAAACGGTATTCTGTATTCACATGCGTGAACTGCACTCCTCATGTCTGATGGAAGCACAGTGCTGAGCGTGTGTTTGCGTAGGTGTTCATACAGGTAGGGGTGCTCACCTGTGGTAGAGTTGATAAGCTGCAGCACTAGAGGCCTACGGGTCACAATGCCAGACCCGCGAGGCAGAAAATCCCTGTAAGATAATTAACCAATGAGAATCTCTGTAAGATAATGTACCCAATGAGAATCCCTGTAACATAATGTACCCAATGAGAATCCCTGTAACATAATGTACCCAATGAGAATCCCTGTAACATAATATACCCAATGAGAAGCCCTGTAAGATAATGTACCCAATGAGAAGCCCTGTAACATAATGTACCCAATGAGAATCCCTGTAACATAATGTACCCAATGAGAATCCCTGTAACATAATGTACCCAATGAGAATCCCTGTAACATACTGTACCCAATGAGAATCACTGTAACATAATGTACCCAATGAGAATCCCTGTGACATAATGTACCCAATGAGAATCCCTGTAACATACTGTACCCAATGAGAATCACTGTAACATAATGTACCCAATGAGAATCCCTGTAACATACTGTACCCAATGAGAATCACTGTAACATAATGTACCCAATGAGAATCCCTGTGACATAATGTACCCAATGAGAATCCCTGTAACATACTGTACCCAATGAGAATCACTGTAACATAATGTACCCAATGAGAAGCCCTGTAACATAATGTACCCAATGAGAATCCCTGTAACATACTGTACCCAATGAGAATCACTGTAACATAATGTACCCAATGAGAATCCCTGTGACATAATATACCCAATGAGAAGCCCTGTAAGATAATATACCCAATGAGAATCACTGTAACATAATGTACCCAATGAGAAGCCCTGTAACATAATGTACCCAATGAGAATCCCTGTAACATACTGTACCCAATGAGAATCCCTGTATCATAATGTACCCAATGAGAATCCCTGTAACATATTGTACCCAATGAGAATCCCTGTAAGATAATGTACCCAATGAGAAGCCCTGTAACATAATGTACCCAATAAGAATCCCTGTATGATAATGTACCCAATGAGAATCCCTGTGACATAATGTACCCAATGAGAATCCCTGTAACATAATGTACCCAATGAGAAGCCCTGTAACATAATGTACCCAATGAGAATCCCTGTGACATAATGTACCCAATGAGAATCCCTGTAACATAATGTACCCAATGAGAATTCCTGTAACATAATGTACCCAATGAGAATCCCTGTAACATAATGTACCCAATGAGAATCACTGTAACATAATGTACCCAATGAGAAGCCCTGTAAGACAATGAGATCCAATGAGAAGCCTTGTAAGAGAATGAGATCCAATGAGAAGATGCACAGGGAGGAGATAACGAGGGAAATGGACAGGAGATTATGTGACCTGAACTTGGGCAGCAAAAGTGTTTTTTTATATGACCCAGGAATTTGATCCCCCACGAAGCAATTAGCTCAGATGAAAGAACTCAGGAGTCATTAGGTGACAGGAGAGTTGTGAGGAAGGGTCAGAGGTCAAATAAAGACCCAAGAGATGGTCAATTATAGAAGCACCTTTCAATACCACACGATAAACGCAGAATCCTTCTCACCGAGTGTTTGCTCTGCTTATTCATTTGTTAATATATTAATGTATTAATGGGAGTGTAGGTCTACTTATAGAATATATGTGGCAGAAAACTAAAACAGGATAAGAGGAGCTAAGATACACAATCACCAGCCGCTTGACTGGAAACACCTAAATTACAGGTTTTATAGATGCATTTTGTCAGCGTGATCACAAGCGCTTGTCCATCTGTTGCCTTACACATATTGTGAGCGCCTCTCAACCCCGCTGAGAATGATCCGCTACCCAAAATACCCGGCCAACAGCGTCCCCGTGGTGCAGACGCTGACCACCGAAGAGCACAGGGGAATGACAATCTGTGAATGTTAACAGATGAACTGAAAATGGCAAACACATTCCTGAAGGTAGCCTAAGGTGTGTCTAATAACGGGTCAGAGAGTTGTTTTTTTTTTGCAGATTCTGTTTATCTTAAGTGTTGGATAATGTGATGTATTATTTATCTGTTAAGTGCTAAATGTATTATTCATGAGATGAAACAAGAGTGTGGTTTTGTCCAAACATCTGCTCACTAATTGGGCTGCCCAGAGTTGATAGAAATGTTGTGATAAAGACAAGGTAACCTAAATGCTGCCTCCCGTGGTATTATTATGGAACTGCGCTAAAATAATGCTAATAATAACGATAATAATAATATTAATACTATAATACATTTATATGAGGATATGCAAGGGCAGGCGTATCCTTGAGAAAAACAAGCACGTGACAAGAATGTGCCAGTGGACATCAGATTTGTGGACACGGGGATGCGACGACCTTCATAACATTCGCTCGCAGTACTTTCACGTAACGTCTTTTTGTAGGTCGGCGAATCTGCGCATCGCGCACGAGAAACCTGCGTTTCTCCGAAGGACCCCGCGCGTTCCCGTCAAGCATCACCTAATCACGGGTATAAACGAATAAGAGTAAAGTCGCTATTCCTAGCTTACTTTCCTACGAAGTTCTCCAGCACGGAGCTTTTCCCGGCGCTCTGCCCGCCGACCACGGCGATCTGCGGCAGGTCGAGGTTGCAGCTTTGGCCGATGCTGCTGAACGCGTCCTGCAGCTTGTTGACCAGCGGGATCAGGTCCTCCATCCCCCGGTTCCCCATGACGACGGCGAGTAGCGGATGCGAGAGAGATGGAGGGATGCGGCGGTGTCTTGGTCCGGGCTAGAGAGGCGGCTGATGCATACACATCTAGACGATTCAGCTGAGGAAAGAGACGAGAACACCACTGCGCAGTTGCTTCGCCATCGGCGACACTGTTATTTTCAAGGGCATCAGGGAACATGAGACACCGTATATTACCCATTTCTACAGCCAGCCACTGCGTATAACGATAAAGATGTCTGATAATAAAATATATTGTGGCGTGTAACATGGTGCCGTGCTACGTCAGATTAATTTGCAATTTCGAAGGTACATCGAATATGAACAGTGTCTTGTCGTCGCCATAGACTGGCAATGACATAATCCACAAAAGCAAAGCCTTACCGTTATTCCCGTCTAGATAACCGTCCTCCAAGCAGCTCTGCGCCTTCAAACAACACGAACCTTTAATTCCCAAGGACTAATCCGGCTACTGAGAATGGGTGTGGGGTCGAATGTCACACAAACACAGGCTTCACGTCTCCTGGAAAGGCCTGTTGCTGTAAATGTGTTATTATGTATTCGCACGGGCGCATCTGAGCGTCAGAAGGCCATCTCATCCTAAACCCACATTCACCAATGACAGATTCATCGCTCCTTAACGCAGCCGCACTAATTACGACGCGTGTCGATGTTGACTGATGCAAAATCCGACCAATAAGAGAAGGCCCCGCCTTCGCGGGTACGCGCAGAGACATCCTATAGGCGGAGACCTGAGCACAACAAACACACCTTTATTACACCGTGAGTCACGGCCGCACATCACTGCGCATTATGGAATCCCACAGGCTGGAAAATTTCATGTCGACATTATCTAAATTCATAATCGCCACTTAAAGTAGTGACCGAGTGAATTCGTGTGTTGTATTACTGACAATTACAAGCAGGTCTTAGATGACCCAGATTTTGGTCACAACTGAATGCTGTTTTAAGAATAAGGAGACCATAAGAATGCGGGATTCCCGTTGAGCTCAGATCAGTTCAGAATAATCAGAATAAGAAACGGTAATCGGGATGAATTCAAAATCTAGCAGGTGACAAAATCATTATTGGTACTGGTGTATTATCACTTCGTTACCAGATGGTGTCACTGTTGATCGTGAATGTCTAAGTTGGCTTTTTTCCGCAATCTTAGCCATGCAAAGTACTCTCAGTATAGTTACGAGTACACATACCACTAAAATATTAAGACTAGTCCTACACATACCACTGAAACATTAAGACTAGTCCTACACATACCACTGAAACATTAAGATTAGTCCTACACATGCCACTGAAACATTAAGATTAGTCCTACACATGCCACTAAAACATTAAGATTAGTCCTACACATACCACTAAAATATTAAGACTAGTCCTACACATACCACTGAAACATTAAGATTAGTCCTACACATGCCACTAAAACATTAAGATTAGTCTTACACATGCCACTGAAACATTAAGATTAGTCCTACACATACCACTAAAATATTAAGACTAGTCCTACACATACCACTGAAATATTAAGACTAGTCCTACACATACCACTGAAACATTAAGACTAGTCCTACACATACCACTAAAATATTAAGACTAGTCCTACACATACCACTGAAACATTAAGATTAGTCCTACACATGCCACTGAAACATTAAGACTAGTCCTACACATACCACTGAAACATTAAGACTAGTCCTACACATGCCACTGAAACATTAAGATTAGTCCTACACATGCCACTAAAACATTAAGATTAGTCTTACACATGCCACTGAAACATTAAGATAAGTCTTACACATACCACTGAAACATTAAGACTAGTCCTACACATACCACTGAAACATTAAGACTAGTCCTACACATGCCACTGAAACATTAAGATTAGTCTTACACATGCCACTGAAACATTAAGACTAGTCCTACACATACCACTGAAACATTAAGACTAATCCTACACATGCCACTGAAACATTAAGATAAGTCTTACACATACCACTGAAACATTAAGACTAGTCCTACACATGCCACTAAAACATTAAGACTAGTCCTACACATGCCACTAAGGCATTAAGACTAGTCCTACACATGCCACTGAAACATTAAGATTAGTCCTACACATGCCACTAAAACATTAAGACTAGTCCTACACATGCCACTAAGGCATTAAGACTAGTCCTACACATACCACTGAAGCACTAAGATTAGTCCTACATATACCATTGAAGCATTACAGTAAGATTAGTCATGCCACTGAAACATTAAGACTAGTCCTACACATACCACTGAAACATTAAGACTAGTCCTACACATACCACTGAAGCATTAGGACTAGTCCTACACATGAGACTGGAGCATCGGGACTAGACCTACATGTGATGCTGGTGCATTAGGACTAGTCCACATATTTATAACAGCCCCTGATATGCATGGGAAACATGGACCCAGCATTCACCACCATTGGCACTGCTGTAGTTTGTCAGCTCCTGGGCGCCCCCTACTGGCCTGGGGCAGCAAGAGGTTGTCCAGTTGCAAGTGGTGCCTCTACATGGGCCTAAACGTATAGATAATATACATGAAGCATCTCAGAGAAGGAGCTCACTTGCTTCTCAGTTCCTGTACCCTGCAGTGCTTTTTCTGCTCCAAACATGTCTGAATCATCTCATTGGCTAATTAACAAGCCTGACATTAGGTTAAAAACCAGTGGAATACACTACACACCTGTACACACTAGACACCTGTATGTACTACACACCTGTACACACTAGACACCTGTATGCACTACACACCTGTACACACTAGACACCTGTATGCACTATATACCTGTACACACTAGACACCTGTATGCACTACACACCTGTACACACTTGACACCTGTATGCACTACACACCTGTACACACTAGACACCTGTATGCACTATACACCTGTACACACTAGACACCTGTATGCACTACACACCTGTACACACTAGACACCTGTATGCACTATATACCTGTACACACTAGACACCTGTATGCACTATACACCCGTACACACTTGACACCTGTATGCACTACACACTTGTACATACTAGACACCTGTATGCACTATACACCTGTACACACTAGACACCTGTATGCACTACACACCTGTACACACTAGACACCTGTATGCACTATACACCTGTACACACTAGACACCTGTATGCACTACACACCTGTACACACTAGACACCTGTTTGCACTATACACCTGTACACACTAGACACCTGTATGCACTATACACCTGTACACACTAGACACCTGTATGCACTACACACCTGTACACACTAGACACCTGTTTGCACTATACACCTGTACACACTAGACACCTGTATGCACTACACACCTGTACACACTAGACACCTGTATGCACTACACACCTGTACACACTAGACACCTGTATGCACTACACACCTGTACACACTAGACACCTGTATGCACTACACACCTGTACACACTAGACACCTGTATGCACTATACACCTGTACACACTAGACACCTGTATGCACTACACACCTGTACACACTAGACACCTGTATGCACTATATACCTGTACACACTAGACACCTGTATGCACTACACACCTGTACACACTTGACACCTGTATGCACTACACACCTGTACACACTAGACACCTGTATGCACTATACACCTGTACACACTAGACACCTGTATGCACTACACACCTGTACACACTAGACACCTGTATGCACTATACACCTGTACACACTAGACACCTGTATGCACTACACACCTGTACACACTAGACACCTGTTTGCACTATACACCTGTACACACTAGACACCTGTATGCACTATACACCTGTACACACTAGACACCTGTATGCACTGCAGTGATTCGGCACATTTACTCTCTGAGTTTCATAGGACATTATAATTCTAAGGCTGTTCAAACAGCACATTACCATTACCACAGCCTGGCACTCATTAAGGCAGCTCAGCTCGTCAAAGGGGGCTTTTCTTTTTGAGCTTGTGTGATTTAGTTGTAGCTCTGTTACAAACCTATAACTCCCCCCCCTCCCCACACACACACACACACACACACACACACACACACACACACACATATCACTTCACTAAAGTATATTTCTCTCTCCCCTCTCTCTCCCTCTCCTCTTTCCACTCTCCTGTCTCTTCTCCTCCCACACACCAGGAGCTGATCTTATAATCCTCCACCGCATCCCCTCTCCAGCTCAGACAGCGTCCTAGATTAAAAGGTGGCAGCACAGAAAAACACCGACTCTGACTGCTCACAAGAGGAGAGGAAGAGGCTCATGATAGCGTGGTCTCCAGACGGGCAGCCAGGCAGAAGAGGACCCGTCATTCAAGAGATTTGTCAGAGCTGCGATTCATTTTACCCCCACCTCTGACCTGTGGCTCAGGTTTGTTGTGGCTCCGTGTGGGATGTCCCTGAACACACAACCTCTCTCCGCAGGTCCAATGACTTCAGTGGCCTCCGTCAGTGAACTTTAACTGCGGACAGCCCTGACGAGGCGAGCTGTCCGAGCTTGGCTGGTGAATTATAGTCAGGATTAGGGCTGGCGGCCCAGACAGAAAAAGCTAAGTGTGCACATGGTGTTGCTGGAGACAGTGGTTAGTCTCAGGGAGAGACACTACAGGCAGCTTCAGTATCATCAGTGGCGATAGTGAGTGATTTAAAAATCAGTCACATTATGGATCATACAGCTGAAACTGGGCTCCTGAGATAAGAATGACACAGGAGCTGAGGTTAGTTTAAAATAGACTTGGACACTCTAATAAACCACTTTACACAAACCTTGTGTGAGAGAGAGAGACAGAGAGAGAGAGAGTGAGAGAAAAAGTGACAAAAAGAATGAGAGAGAGAGAGAGATAGCGAGAGAGAACAGGCACAAAAAGAGAAGCGTTATCAGATGGAGTGGATGAACACAGCGTTAGAGACCGGATGTCAGCTCTTTCAACACTCTGTCACGTTTGGCTTTGTGGGGGCCCATGAGTATGAGTTTGGGCTGATCTGCAGAGGCATGATGGACATCTCATCTTCATGCTGATTTATTTGTAGCTCTGGAATAATATGGATGCACATTTAGACAGCATCCATTTGACAACATAACTGTGTTACTGTAAATGTCATCCTATGTTGTAAAAGGACTCTCAGATTTTGTCATTTGAATATATGGACCGATATGACCCTCACATCTGTGATAATAACTGTTTGCTCTTTTCAAAGGTTTACAATGTTGAAAGCATACACAGCAAATTTGGAAGTGTTAATTCAACTCCTAGGGTGTTAAATTCAACACTTTCAAAGTGTCTATATTGGTCCACACGGGATTGAGTTAAAATAACACTTTTGAAAGTGTTAACTGTGTTAAACAACACTCTCAATAGTTGAAATTTAACACAGATCAGTGTTGAATTTATCTAACACTAGAGTGTAGTGTCAAATGTTAACACCATCTACGGTGTTAATTCAACAACGATTAAGGTTCAAAATATAATAACTCGATGGAAAGTGTTAAATATAGCTCAACATAGAAAACTGAAATTTTAAATACTTCTAGTAGTCAATAATCCCCAAATTCACTTCCAGGAACAAGAACACTTGAAAGAAAACCACACAAGTTGCAGTTTGAGTTCACCTGTATATCAAACAAGCACACCACCTAAAACAGCACTGGCTTTGCAATAGCTACAACAGAAGTCACGACGTCAGCTCCAGACTCCATGAAATTGCTTGTGCTGTAGACCAGCGTTTCTCAACCGGGGTGCCACTCCACCCTGGGGTGCCGTCTGTCTTCCTCAGGGGTGCTGTCAAAATATTTTGATGTGAAAAAAAACTAGTGTTAAAATTTGAAGTTTTTATACGCTTTAAAACGCTTTAAAACATAAAAAAAATTGGTGGGCGTGTGCTACGTAGTATACGTAGGAATTCTAGGAGAAACTCTGTCAGGTGTTGATTTTAAACTCAACACCATACAGAGTTTCACAAATTTAACTCCCCGGAATAAAACCAACTCTTTTGGGAAAAAACACTCATATCGTTGATCTAGAGTAAACAAGTGTTGAATTAACACTGTATTTTAAACAGGCAACAACAACACTGGAAATTTAACACTTCTGAATTTGCTGTGTATCTTCACTTGATATGGTGTTGAGATAATATTTAGGCCTACTATTACTTTAAAATAAAATACACTGTCATGGTTGCCTTAAGTATTTATTTAGATTTTCTGTGAAGAAACAGAAAACCCAACCACACTATAATCACTACTAAACTTTAAAGGTTGAGTATTTAGATATCTTTCTTTTTCTCATGCTTCATCTCACAAAATAATTCTCCTACAAACAGGTTTAATAAGCACTAAATTTAATAAAATATTAATGTCTTAAATATTGACTGCACTCTTCTGGACGGACGGAGATCTCTGATGTTGTTCCTGAGATCTGCTGGAGTCATTCTCCCAGCATGGGGGTCATTCTCCCAGCATGGGGGTCATTCTCCCAGCATGGGGGTCACAGTCCCCAGTACTCCCATGACTATGGGAGGTGCCGTCTCCTCCTGTATCTTATCTCTCTCACCCCGGGATATTTCCTTGGTCCTGATGTTGCTATCACTTGAGATTGCTACATATATCACTACGGCCCTGTTCTGCTGTGTGTCCATCTCTACTATGTCTGGATGGTTATCCATCACCCTTTGGTCAGTCTCTTAGCTCGGTCCTTCTCCACCACCAAAGTGGGTGTATCCCACTCTGACCTCTGACCTCTTTGACCTTCACCCATTAAAATAGAGTCCCACAATATGGCCATACTGCATCTGTGGATGTTGCTATCACACGGGTCCTTTAGTGCATCACCACACCTCTCTGTATTAGCATGCACATTTTCTTTGGCACACGCATTGTCCATTATTAATATGTATTCTACTATTAGTATTTATATATTAATACACCTGGTAACTTTCATGTGTAAAATGACAAAATAACAACGCATTAGGTAAACTTTACCATACAGTAAAAACAGTAAGTATAATTTCTCATTAAGAGTTATGAATTAAGATTCATGAGAACCTTTAGCTATGTCATTTCTACCCCAGAAATGAAATGAACTTAGTCAGTGTTTAAATAAGATTTCCTATGAGGCAGGTCACATGCGTGAGACGGAAGAGTTGCGGTGTGGTGCGCCCCTGGTTGGGGTTAGATCACACACACTGCACCATGCCCGGACTCTTACTCGGAGATGTCTTCCCTAACTTTGAAGCCGACACTACAATCGGCAAACTCAAACTCTACGACTTCCTGGGAGATTCGTGAGTAGTTATTCATATTATGTGTGAGGGCAATTAATGTACATTTCGCATGTTGCTATTATACTATTTCATATAATTTTAGGAATTCGTTTGAAATGGCATCGCTATTATTAGTTTTGGTTTTATAGTGCATATCTCGTGGTTTTGAAACGTGTCGTTGAGTTTAATTAACTGACAACTTATCGCGATGCACGATTATTTCTGTCTCACTTCCTGATGTAGATAATATATTTTGCACTAGTGCACATTTTGGTTCATTATTTGACGGTCACATAAACAGTAAAGACCAAGCAGCCCACCATTAGCTTCCACCCACCTGTCTGTCTTTCTTTCCTTCCTATCTAGGTCGTAGTGTCAGGGAGGAAATACAACTTTTCTTTCATGGTCCGGCAAAAAGAGAAAAAAAAAAGAAATATTTCTAACCTCACAGAATTATGCTGATGAATGTAGCTGGATGTGGTTAGACATAAGACTGCATCAGAGCGACATGAACAATTTAGCTTTTGGGCTGCCCAGTCGGTGTGACCTACATCTTTATAAATGGAAAGATTATTACAAACATCGCCTAGTGCGTGTGTATTCTGTTCTCAAACATCTCTGTAAAACATAGAATAAAAAAATACAGTTGGTGGGTTGGATAAAGTATAGGCTACTGGACAAATACAGGGAACTGAATTTTGAAAGAAATAATTCACAATTGCAGGGTGATTGTGGGAAGATCTGGCTGAGGTTGTGTTTGCTGTTAACCCACTGATATTCTGTCTTTCTTGTAGTTGGGGCATCCTGTTGTCCCATCCCAGGGATTACACCCCGGTGTGTACAACCGAACTGGGCCGGGCGGCCGAGTTCAGCCCCCACTTCACCAAGCGTAACGTGAAGGTCATCGCTCTGTCCATCGACAGCCTTGAGGACCATTACAGCTGGAGCAAGGTTTGCCATGTCACTCTGTACCACTTTTATGGAGATTATGTAGTTTGTTCATTCAGATTTACTCATAAGTCTGTCAGATGAAAGATACCAGTCAGCGTGATCTTATTTGCGTAACACAGAAACACATATTTTCTCTGTAACCAGTTCATGAAAGGCTTGATGGTTGTTAACTAGTTAGCAAAGCCAGGACTGCCAGTCCAGGTTGTTCACCAGTGACCCTCCAACAGCCATGTTGTGAACACCTGGCATTATGCTAACTGGGTACTGTGGCTGTCTCTTTCATTCCAAATAATGTCCTTCTTTAGTTCCTTATTCATCATTAGCCATGTCAGCAAGCATGCCAGGACTTAGCAAGGTTAAGTGCTAATGTTTTTAGGACATCCTGGCCTACAACAATGACGAGAGCCTGTCCGAGCTCCCCTTCCCCATCATATCAGACGTTAAGCGGGATCTGGCCGTGGAGTTGGGCATGCTGGACCCTGATGAGAAGGACCAGTCTGGCATGCCGCTCACCGCCCGCTGCGTGAGTACATTTCACCGGGTTTTCTGCCCCCAAAGTCTGCTTTCGTTATAGTTGCTGTGGGTTACTGTTACCGTGGGTCACAGTCGGTGTCTGCTTGTTTAAGGTGTTTGTGATTGGCCCCGACAAGAAGCTAAAACTCTCGCTGCTCTACCCGGCCACCACAGGCAGGAACTTTGATGAGATTCTACGAGTGATCGATTCATTGCAGTTAACAGCACATAAACGGGTAGCAACACCTGTAAACTGGAAGGTAAAGGGAGAGACTTCTACTAAAGCAGCACAACACAGCCTGCCTGACAATATTATCTTCTGCACAGGCACAATCTTAATCTGCACAGGCACTTAATCTGAGGTAGCTGGTTCCAGCCTAAGGGTTCAAATGTGGTTGAGTCATATTAAATGCGTGACTTCTCAAAAACACAAGATGACCTCTTCTTCACTGTTCAAAAAGCCAGGGGACTGTGTCATGGTCCCCCCTGCCATACCTGAAGAAGAAGCCAAGAGCTTGTTCCCTGCTGGGGTGTACACCAAAGACCTCCCGTCGGGGAAGAAATATCTGCGCTACACACCTCAGCCGTGAGCATCTCGCAGGGCCCACGCTGACCCCATGGTCCTCCGCGCTGCTCGTAGTCATCACAGGGAAACCACGAGAAACGACGACACACTGAACCGCACAGATGAAGTAGCCAACCACACGCTTGAATACACGATTTAGCCTGATTTAACATGCATGTCAGCATCCAGTAACACCAGTTGTGTATTTGCGACCAAAACAGGAAATAAAAGCACATATGGAAACACACGTACCAGTACTGTCGACTCTCCTTTTAATGTACTTTGTTACAAACCAGAATTATGGTCCTTTATTCTTCCAACTGTTTAAGACAAAATTATTTTTGAAAGTGTAAATCACAAATTTTGTATCATTTCATCATTTAAAAAAATGTTTCAGTGTCACGATCACAAACAGGAAAGCTAACACACGCCCCGATGTTCAGTCACAGAGAGCCAAATCTCCTAATGTTCTCTCCATTCTGGATCTGCTCATATCTACATGTTCAGAGTTGGAACAGCTGTAGTTACACACAGAGGGTCACGAGGGCGTTTACGAATAAACACCTCAGTCACCGTGTTAGAATCTCTGAACTGGATTACGCTGGTCTTCGGTATCTTAATTAGCATTTTCATTCCTCAGCCTCGTCGTTATAAATATTCCAGCTGCTCATCACCGGATGCTCTTCTCACACGAGCAATCAGCCAATCAGTGGCCTCGGTGGCAGCAGGACTGCAGGACTTGACCGCTGGTGGCCGGAGGAGCGGTCAGTCACACATTAGGGCTGCGTACTCCCGCTGATGGGCCCCCAGCTTCAGGAACACGGCATACTTCCTGCTGTAGAAGCTGAAGGGGTCAAGACGGGTTCAGTTCCAGCCAATCACAAGCCGACCACCTGCTTAAGTGCATATGAAATTAATATAGGAATAGTACTGGAGCAGGGCTGAGTTAACCGATCTGGAGCTGAGCCTGAGGTCAAGATCAGGCTCAGACTAATCTGGAGTTGATCCTGAGGTCAATACCAGGATCAGTTTAATGCAGTTCAGGCTCTTTGCAGAATAGCAATAAACCCACAGAACTTTAGTCATGTACTAAAACCTCAGAGCAGATACATCATGATAATGGCTGCACTAAAATCCAATTGTTGTGAATAGGCCATAAACGTAATTCTTCTTAGCTGAGGTTTCTGCAGTCTGCTTAAATTCTTAAAGAGGTTTATAGAGTAGACAGGCATCCTGTATGTGGCAATCTGAAGAACTTAATGAATGAAGTAAAGTCAGGGTCTAATTAATCCTGAGCATCACTCCTGCCATTGCCCATTAACACCTGTTAAAGGCCTGATTATCTGTCAAAACCCCAGTGATTAGAGATTAACACAGTTTAACATCTGTCTGACAGAGTGTCACTTATGAATTTAATTGGGGCCATGAATGCTTTGTGCTTCACACGTCTCGTCTGACGCCAACGCGCACCCCCCCCCCCCCACCCCCCAACATCCCACGCTATCATCATCATCATCATCATCATCATCCGGCGCCCACCTCTCCAGTTCCAGATTAGGGTGAACAACCGCTCCAGCTCTGGTCATCGTCTCCATGGCTTCCTGAAAGCGGCACACAAAAGTGACCCCGTGACCTCTGGGTGAAACGCTGAGACCACAACAATGAAGGCAGCCTGCTGACGCTGACGGTGTTTTCACCGTGGGAGAGATCAGACAGACTAAACACAAGGATCTGCATGACTGACACACTCAGCTGTGGCCTCATTGAGGTCTTGTGAAGGACAACGAGGGTGATGCAGTGTGTGTGTGTGTGTGTGTGTGTGTGTGTGTAACCAAACCCTAACCCCACAGCTTCTTTCCTTGTGCTCGCATTTCAGTGGAAACCCTCAAATCTTCGTAAGGCTTTATGTGTTGAAATGTACTGACACCTGAGCCACTTTCTCACACTAGCTGTATGTGTTTAAAGGCGCACACAAGTGTGTGTGCGCCTGTTGTCGGGGGTGCGTGCGAGTGTGTCTGTTGTCGGGGGTGCGTGCGAGTGTGTCTGTAGCCGGGGGTGCGTGCGAGTGTGTCTGTAGTCGGGGGTGTGTGTGAGTGTGTCTGTAGCCGGGGGTGTGTGTGAGTGTGTCTGTAGCCGGGGGTGTGTGTGAGTGTGTCTGTAGCCGGGGGTGTGTGTGAGTGTGTCTGTAGTCGGGGGTGTGTGTGAGTGTGTCTGTAGTCGGGGGTGCGTGTGAGTGTGTCTGTAGTCGGGGGTGCGTGCGAGTGTGTCTGTAATCGGGGGTGCGTGCGAGTGTGTCTGTAGCCGGGGGTGCGTGCGAGTGTGTCTGTAGCCGGGGGTGCGTGCGAGTGTGTCTGTAGTCGGGGGTGCGTGCGAGTGTGTCTGTAGTCGGGGGTGCGTGCGAGTGTGTCTGTAGCCGGGGGTGCGTGCGAGTGTGTCTGTAGCCGGGGGTGCGTGCGAGTGTGTCTGTAGTCGGGGGTGTGTGCGAGTGTGTCTGTAGTCGGGGGTGTGTGTGAGTGTGTCTGTAGTCGGAGGTGCACTTGTACAGCTGCTACCTGAAGGGAGCTGCAGTCCCTTGAGGCACAAGCACCCAGTATAGCAGCACCCACCAACACGGCCTCTGTCTCCGCAGGCAGCACCACGGGTAGACCTGCAAACAGGGGGGAGGGAGGGAGAGAGAGAGAGAGAGAGAGAGAGAGGAGGGGGGGTCCCCGTCTCTGCCCATGAGCAAGGCAGGTCAGAACGAGGCAGTTGGTGGAGCTCCGTGCCTCCATACGTACCTGTGGTGTTGGCGTGCATCTGCACAAACAGGGGGTTTTTACTCAAGCCCCCACACAGGAAGAGGGTGGTGATGTCATGTCCTGCCTCCCTCATCACCTCCACGATGTGTCTGGTGCCCAGCTGTGACCAATCACCCAACAAAGAAGATGACAGACCTGACGCACAGACCCCAGTCAAGACCAGCCCCATGATGATGATGATGATGATGATCATGATGACCCCATGATGACACTGCATCTTCATGACGGACCAACTCACCGCGATGGCCTGCACTGTAGCCAGGTAAAGGAGAGCCAGGTCATCCAGAGTTTGGGACAGAGAGAGGCCGACAACCTGTGTAGGACAGAAAACAATCCTGGGTAGGACCCAAACAGGCCTGGGTAGCCCAGGCTCTGGTCAGCGAGACACCCACCATGCCCCGCAGGCTCTGGTCAGCGAGAGGAGAGCGGTTGCCATGGAAGTCGGGCCACACGTGCAGGTCGGCGCCGAGCAGGTCCAGGTGCTGAGGGGTCAGTTCCTCCAGGTGGCGGTTCAGGATGGAGTACACGTGCTCTCCGCTGTAATCCACGCAAACGTTAGCGACAGGCGCGCCGAGCGTTACAGGAGCTCTGCTCTCAAATATATTCACTGTGTGCAATTCCTCATTCATTTGGTTTGTTTCCCAAATGGTAGCAGGAAGAAATGATTTCCAGAATGAATGCACATTGATTTTTCATATGAGTGAGTGAGAGAGAGAGAGAGAGAGAGAGAGAGAGAGAGAGAGAGAGAGAGAGAGAGAGAGAGAGAGAGAGTGTAAGAGTTAACTAATATAATTTAAGTAATGAGTGAAAACACACCTTTTCTCTGCCTGTTGTTTTAACTGAGAGAAGGCTGCGTGTCCGAACACCACATGATCAATCTGGCGGAAAAATAACAGAAAACAAAAAATAGCCCAGTAATATTAGTCCCCGACATCCAACGTGGGCCGCCATACTTCAGGATCCATCCTCACTCCCCACAATATATTACAGTCAACACTCTTCAAGGCTGTGGTACAAAACCATGGGTTAAAAATAGCCACCGCATGCTCCTCGTGTAACACATACATGAATGGGATGTGATGACACTGGTACACAAGTATCCTAAAGGAATAACTAATGTTACTCAACACACTGGTCCAGTTACCCAAAGCCCTTGTAGCATAAAGATCAACTTAACAGGTAGACAAAATAGATCAGCAGTATTAGCAGACTATAGACTTACAAAGACCTTGTACAGTACAATATATTTGGGAAGAGAAGTTAAACTAGCCTGAACTGGACCAAACTGGATATGAATGGACTAACCAGTTTTCCAGTAGCACTCTGACCACCTTCATTAAGCCAAAGACCTGGAACCATAGCAGACAGGTAAGGGCCCCACACACCTGGAACAAACAAGGGCTTCTGGCTCACCTGTACAGCACACGCACAGACACACACAAACACACACCTCAAAAATTCAAAATATTTTCGACACATTATTGTAACTTGCAATCATAATGCAGATAAGATAATGTGTGTGAAGGCATGTATGTGTGTGTGTGTGTGTGTGTGCTTGTGTGTATGTGTGTGTGTGTGCATGTGTGTTAAAAGGGAGTAAAGGGGAAATTCACAGCCATGTGACACGAGGACGTCCCACAGATGAGAGCAAGACGAGACGTGATTGGCTGGTTTTCACATGGTAGGCGGTGCCCACTCACATCAGCTCCAATAACACCTGGAATAGGAAAGTGTGCGTGCTGAACAACATGCCGAGTCTTAGCCGTGATGTTTACAGAACATCCTATAATCCCTGGACGCAGTTGTCCCCGTGTGACCTTTAACCCTGCCACGCCCCTGTACAGAGTCAACATCTCCACACACGTCGTGCCAAACGAGAAGCCCCCGTGCCACCAGGAAGCCCTTTGGCTGCGTGACCGGCGCCTCACCCAGGCCCCCTGCGTGTGCGTCGATGAGCGACGTGCCCACAGCTGTTCCCGGCACCAGGCCCAGATCGGCGGCGGCCCCCGGGGTGAGACCGGCCCCCACAGGGCTGCCCGGAGGGCAGGTGCTCTCTCCTGCACGTGTCCAGAACAAAGAAAGATGCAGGTCATGGCAGCATGTGACAAAAACATACAGGAAGGACATGACGAACGAAAAACATGTACCTATTCTGGAATGCTTGCTCTCCAGCAGATCTTCGAGACCAATGGAGGTCCAGAAACTGTCATCCCAACCCTCAGGGGGGGAGTAGGTCCATTTACAGACCAGGGTGCACAAAGATCTAAGGCACAGCAGAGCTGCGTTAACCCAGAGACACCCAGGCCTCCGATTACGTCCATACTGAAAATCACCACGAGTGAGCCACTGAAGTGTACATCCACCGCACAGATGCGTCAACACTGCCCCCTTGTGGATAAGACTGAAGAGCACTACATTTTGAATTCAGGTCTACTCCAAAGAGCAGCTACAAACCACGCAACATGGTCATCGTCAAGGATCACACTGCTTACATGTATGTTCTCCAAAATTACACAGCACCTGATTTCACTAACCAGCACTCCTGCTCACCAAACACGGGAGCCATGTTAGTGAAATCAGATGTGCTGCAGGCCCCCGCTGCACACTACAAGCCCTGATGGGGTCAGACATGCGACAACAACACACTCACCTTACGAGAGATCCTGTTGCTTTCCAAGACAGGAAGTCTGGAAGATCAAAGAAGTGTGCTGCCCTCTTCCAGGAGCTGCCCCCCAGGTTCTGACCCAACGGTGAGATGGGAAATACGGAAAGGTTTGAACGCAGAAGGCAGCGAGACACGGTGCCGGCCGAACGGTAAGCGGAGTGAGTTCTAGAGAGAAGCAGACCTCCTTCAGCCACAGTAACTTCGGCGGCTGCATCTCAGGGGACATGACCCCACCCAGACGGGTCATGACGGCGTGGCCGCCCGCCGTGATGCGAGAGGCCTGGACTGTGGCCCTGTGGTCCATCCACATGATCACGTTCCTCTCGACAGCACCTGGGGACACAGAGGTACGGGTGATGTGTGCAGTGAGGAGAGAGACGCTGAATCTCCGCGAGAAAAGCCAAGATCTCCAACATGACCAGAGCAGTGTGTGTGTTATTTTCATCACACTCTCCAGAACGATCTGGACATGCCACTATTTATGAGAAATCAGGCATGAACACTTGTATGAGTGTTTCATGCGACTGCAAACAGGAAATAAGAAACTCCACCTTGCAGTTTTATTTTAAGGTGGAACAGCTAACAAACACTTATGGTCTGAGGACACGTTTCAGTTCATCAAGTAAAATCAGACTGATTTACATCTGTTAACTTAGCACACTCTGTCAGCTTAAATTCTTAATTGGCAGTAAAGCATCCAGATTAGAAATTCAACATTCAGATAATTTCAGGAGTGACTAGCAGAGAATAGAAGCTAGCCAGTTAGCGTGGTCTTGTTTTAATAAAAGGCCCATTAACTGACCCCTCTTCACTTTCACTCTCTACCAACATTCTGGGAAATGCACAAGTGGGAACAATATAAGTGGTACTCACCATCCAGACTGACCGCCACAGGCTGGAAGTTCTGGTCCAGAACCACCAATGAGCACGTGGCATCAAAACCGATCCCCCGCACACGGTCTTCAACACCCTCAGTCACTTTCTGCAATAGCCACATGAGAGACTTTGTGAAATTACAAGGAACCTTCACAGGGGTTTTATTAAGTCAAGCTATTGCTTAGCTGAAAAGAAAAAAAAAAACAACAAATGTAGACATCAGAAAGAAATCCTTAACGTTTTACACATCCTTTCAAAACGTATATGATGATTTATAACCAGCCAGACCCATGTGTAAACTCTTATCCTGTTTTTTGCATTCTAAACCTGCCTGTGCTCATATTGAACTCATTAAAATGTTCAACACAGCGGGTACGTCACTGTACCTTTGCCAGATCTTTAATGTTGACCCCTGACCTCTCGTGCCTTTCTCCGGGATGATCTACACCCTCACCCCCATCCCTCTAATGAACCCAACCCTGTTGTTTCCACGTGTAAACCCTTCTGTGTGGCTCCAGCTCTGTGCCTGGCTCTCATCAGCTTCGTCTTCCTGATCACAAATCTGGATTTTCTTTTCCCCATTTCTCCACAGCTGCCTCTGTCCTATTCATCAAGTGTCTAGACTTAAATGTATCCAAAGCTGCTCTGTGACAACAATATCAATATATAATATATTTTTTAAAAGACAAACGGATCACCTTTCGCAGCGATGCTACCAGAAAGCTTTATGGGTTCCAGGAGGAGCGTGAGGTCATGGCTGTGTAACGTGTCTCACCTTCACCGTGCTGCAGCACTTGGTCCAGATGTCTTCTGAGCTCTGCTCGTAGTGGCCCGGCCGAGGCTCCCAGATATGAATGGGTTCCTCCGCTGCGCGTTCAACGCGCCCCGCGCGCGTAACCAAGGCCGCGCGCACGCTGGCTGTGCCGACGTCCACGCCGACGTAGAACGGGTCGCGCGCGGCGCGGGGACTTGTCATTGAAGCGCGCGGACGAAGGCAGTGGAACTGCTGCTTAGTGGAGAAAGTGCAATGATCTCGCGGTTGCTGAAATAGTCAATTATAATCAGGTTAAAACATCTCGATCGTATGCAGTCTAATTAAAATATTATTTACTAGCCTCAAATACCACATTTACAATTTTCTGTAATTTCTGCATGCTTAAAAACATGACAGTTGTATTTGATTGCACGTGTGTATATGCAGGGACCAGGATACGTGTTGGGTCGATGCTTGTATATCAGACAGGCTAGATGAACTATCCTAACTTTGCCATATAGAGGTCGCCTGATGCCATGAAGTTTTAAAAACGTTGCCAGTTTGTAGAACAGGTTAAATGGTCATTACTCGCATTTTCATCCCCCCTTTATTTAAATGCGACAATTAAAGCCCGTATAACGTTTGCTCGTGGAATCCTTTATCTTTTAATCTCAACACTTATGCAGATAAACGCAAGAGGATTACGGGAATACATGTAACGTTAGCCTAGACGCACACTTTCTACTCGTATATATTCGTTATTGAAACAACAATTTCTGCTCATTAACAACATAAAATCTGATTAATTCATTAAAACATATTTACCACAAATGAAAGAAGCACGTTTCTAAATTCTTCTAAAGACTCATAACAAGCCGTGTGGCTTTACTTTGAACTACGGCGAGTGTGAAGGGCCAAACGTCATACAAACCCACAAACGTGAAAACGGCAACAACAATCCCAGAATCAGTGACTAACGCGGACCTGACAAGTCCCGACACCTCCAGTCTAGACTATCACGACATGAGTAGTCTAAAGGAAGTACACATATCACAAGTCCGTTTCTTACATTAAAGTTATGCAAAGAATTGGACGTTTTGATCCACTATTAGGACGGTCCCGATTGCCTTTGAAGAAAGGAATAAACAGACAAAACCTCAAACCCCATGTTGATAAAGGATCAATAGATTGTAAAGACTACAAAATAGACCAAAACTCGATAACCCAGATTTCTATTTTGTAAGTAGTCCACCAGTGATAACCTGTCACAAAAATAAACACCACACCACCATTAACAGCACACATAATAAATATTTTAATATTGAGTTAAGGAGATAAATATATTTTGTAGCATGTACTTAGATATTGATCATACATAATACACATAAATAAATCATAATACATATCAAACAAAATAAATTACTGTAAAGCATTAAATAAACCGTTACAGCCAGACCCCCTATAAATAATAATGTAGTCCATCGGGTCAAAGGTCACGCGTGCTGTAAGTTCCACGCTGCGCGTGCGGTTAAGGGCCCCGTCACCGAATCGGTGCTTTTTCTCTCGCAAATCATCCACAAGCACCCCGGTCCCCTCACTGCGACACCGACATCACCCTCACACACACCCCGCGGCCGTGAGGAGCGACAGCGGCCCGTTTAAAAACACGTTCACGAGCTGAAACTCCGATTAATCGTCGCCAAATACCTTCGCGTGTTTGTTGCCTCGTCGCCATGGCAACAGTGGCCGGGGGCCGCCTTGTTGACATGTTGGTGTATGCGCAACGAAAACGGCGTTAACGGGATTAATTCAACGAATTAACGGAGCGGACCCACACAAACACGGTCCAAATGTCATATAAGGACGTGAATGCGCTGGTGTGTGGTGTTGGGACAGGAGCAGCGCGGTCGTCGTGTGTGTTTATCGTGTCGTTTTACTTTAGAGAACCTTTGACTGTGAACTACACTGATAAAAAAAACTACAGTGTCCATGTTTTCACCTCAGGACACGAAAATAAACCCAACAGGTTCATATCCACCCAAATATACCCAAATAAAGTCGTCAGAAACGTGTGTGACCTATTTTATTTATTTTTAATAAACTCGGTTGGTGACATTTCGTGCACAAACAGCAGATATTTCGTTGTTAAACGGACAATTCCTCCGTTAGTCACTGAACCACGGACACCGGACGTGGCACGTAGGACGCGGCAGAGGCGACACTGCCGGTAATCTGATCCCGGCACGAAGACGTAATCCCGAGGTGCACCGCTCAGGGAATAACCGCATTACCTAATCCCATGAAGCACCGCGCTGGGCGGGGCGTGTCCCGCAGGCCCCGCCCACCGCGCTGGTGCGGACCAGTGAATTCAGTCCAACATGACCTCATCTTTATTTTCGGTCCAAGACACTGTGGGCTGTAAAACTTTGTTTCCACGTTGGAGGTGGTAGATGTTGCGGGATACCAGGACGGGGGGAACCGCGAGCCGGAGCTGCAGGACGGGGCCACAACAGCCCGAACTTTCGTCCCGATGAAGAACAGCGGCGTGTTTATTTAAGTGGGGAGATGATTATGATGGGACACCTCTCATGGTCCAGGAGTCAGAAGAAGTTTGGGGAGAAGTCGCATTAGCGCTACACGCCACTTTTCCAGAGGAGAAGTTGTTGAACTTCGACGTGGGTTCTGGGTTTGGTGGACTTTTCTAAATAAAAAGTGTTGTGGTGGAGTTGGGAGGCGCGTTGTTTCTCCACTTCTTCATGCACACTAAGATGGAGGCGACGTTTTACGACGAGGCGCTGAGCGCCGCTCTGGTCTCCCAACACGAGCGAGCGGCGGCGGGCGGGTACAAGAGCCTGAAGCGCAACATGACCCTGAACCTCGGCGAGCCCAGCAGGACCCTGAAGCCCCACATGCGCGCCAAAGCCTGCGAGATACTGACGTCCCCGGACGTGAACCTCCTCAAGCTGGCCTCGCCCGAGCTGGAGCGGCTCATCATCCAGTCGTGCAACGGCCTGATCACCACCACCCCGACACCCACCCAGTTCCTGTGTCCCCGGAACGTGACGGACGAGCAGGAGGGGTTCGCGGACGGGTTCGTCAAAGCCCTGGCGGAGCTGCACTACCAGCAGCAGATGCCCGCCGCCGCGAGCGGCACCGCGGACGGGGCGGCGAGCGCGGACGCGCCGCCTGCGTGCGCGGAGACGCCCGGCGCGCCGTACACCTGCGGCGCGCCCGCGGAGTACACCAACCTGGGCGCGTACGGGGACGCGCCGTCCTGCATGGGCTACGACGCGCTCCCCCCGCAGAACTGCAGGAGCGCCAAGCTGCAGCGCGCGCCCCCGCCGCCGCCGCGCGTGCCCCAGCGCGCGCCCCCGCCGCCACCACCACCACGCGCGCCGCCGTTCAAAGAGGAGCCGCAGCGGGTCCCCGACATCAACGGCGACACCCCGCCGCTGTCGCCCATCGACATGGAGAACCAGGAGCGGATCAAGGCGGAGAGGAAGCGCATGAGGAACCGGGTGGCGGCCTCCAAGTGCCGGAAGAGGAAGCTGGAGCGGCTGGCGAGGCTGGAGGAGAAGGTGAAGGGCTTGAAGAGCCACAACACCGAACTGTGCGGCGCCGCCAACCTGCTGCGCGACGAGGTGGCGCAGCTGAAGCAGAAGGTGATGGATCACGTCAACAGCGGCTGCCGCCTGATCCTCACCCAGCAGATGCAGGCCTTCCGAGGGGCCCTGCCCTGAGCTTTCCGCGCACAAAACAAGTTTTCTATTTAACAAAGACAAAGTTTTGGTCAGATTCAGCTGTGTATTTTACCCTCACCCTGTGTAAGGGCGCTACTGGTTTATTCTACTGGTTTATTAGACAGTGCTGTGTTAACGCATGGGCCACTCCTGCCACGTCTGTTTTGGCTAATGTATATAGTTTTCACTGAACTCTTTATCACATGTTAATGAAGCTCTATATAGTGCTGACCTTTTAGATATTCTACAAGTCTGTCACATTGTACTGTTTTATATTGACAACATAGTAAAACTATTTTATATGTGGAAGAAACTTAGTCACGTTTATTTGACACACACTTCGACTATTAAATCCCTCCACAAGTATGCCACTCCTCAAAATATTACAATCTTCTCTGTGTATTTACATGAACACGACTCATTAACTTGCTTAAATAATATGCACACTTCCCAATAGGCCGTCTTGTTAGAGAAGTTAAACGTTGTCTATCTTGTGCCCAGTCTAATTTTAGGCAGCCTACATTAGGGATATTGATCCGTCATTTTAAACATATGACGGTTCTCTTGTTTCTAAAGGAATTAAATGACCGTCTTGTGAAAAGTGTGTCCTGCTACAAACAAGTCCTTGACCTGCTGCCGACAACACTGACCTGCTGGGCACCTTATAAATGAGTGAATAATGTTGTAGACATATTTACTAAATCTGCTTACTATTTTTTTTCCATTGCACAGACACTCCATGTAGAACAACATATAATGTTAAGTACTCCATGAATAAAAACTTGATGACAGATTATAAGAGCATAAGAAATAAACCTGTAAGACTAAATTATTTTAGTCAACTGGTTAAAAGCTATTTATTTTCTTTAGCAACGTAATCGTAATTCAAAAACAATTATATACTTATATGGAGTTACCAGTTAACACCACAAATAGATTCTATAATATAATACATCCCACAAACCCAAGAACACTTAAGCAATAAAAGATTCTACTCAAACATCAAGACCCCCATACTCCAAGTAAACTTTGTTACATTTGTGTCAAAATCCTTCAGTCGTATTTTTCCTAAATAAATTTATTTTTTCAAAATAAAAGTTCTTTATGTAGGAGGGGTTTGTGTGGCATGTAGGTAGCCAGTCCATTGGCGGGTAAATGTCTGCGGTGGTGCAGGTGTGCGCTACAGGCAGGGTTCTTCTGGACCCTACACATCTACACCATGATTAGGAGGTCTGGATCCTGCCCCCGCGTTAGCTGACCCAGCCAGACAACCCCACTCCAGTTTCAATATCCTTGAGACGGTCAGTCCACTCATGTCAACTGTCACCATGGCAACAGCAGTGTCTTTTACGCACCAAAACACCTCATGTAGCGTTCCTGCCGCGAAGCAACAGCGGACCGGTCAAACTCATGTTGGGGCGAGACGTCAGACGTGAACTATGACCAGTCAGAGAGAGAGAGAGCTCCCTCTGCCCCGCCCCTGGCACCACGCCCCGCCCCCAGGCCCTCAGCTGACGAGCAGGCCCTCCTTGGCGGCGAGCCTCTGGCGGTGGATGTTGTCCTGCTCCATCTCCTCGTGGCTGGGGTGCCACAGGCGGGCCAGGATGCGCTCCATGTTCAGGGCGTAGACCGTGTGGGAGGGCACCACCTGCCGGTGAACCTGGCAGCGCGCACACACACACACGCGCACACACACACGCACATGTGAGACGGTGTGTGTGCCTGATAGAGGTCTGTGGGGCAACTCCCCAGCAGTCTTGTAGTAAAGGGGCAGAGTTTAAAACTTTAAGATCATAAAGCACGTATTACGTATGTATGACATCATAATAACATCAAAATGTTACGAGAAAAGATGAAAACAGGAAAAATGACTCTGCACAGAAGCAGCCCAAGAGGACAGATTCACTTGGGAAGATGAGCATAAAATTACATAAAACCTTAAAACCCCGTAAAACCTTTATTTATTACTACAAAGTTAACTTTGCAATGCAGAAGCCTTCCCAGGGTTTAGTCACAAGTTGGAAAACAAGAGGGCTGGTCTCTCACCTGAAGCGCTTCCAGCAGATCGTACATGCCAATGGGAGGGAGGGGGGCGGGGACAGTGTCACCAGAGCAGGCCAATAGCAGGGCAGCCTGCTGTTCCGCATCGTCGGGAGACACTTGGGGGGGCGGGCCAGCTGGCAGAGAGGCGCTGGGAGGGGGGCTGGAGGCACGGCAACACAGCTGGAGGTTCAGGGCACTAAAACGGCGCTAGTGTTTTGGCGCTAGCTACGCCCTAGCTGCCTGCGGCGTCCGCTAGCACCACTTAATCATGACATTTCAGAGTACAAAAAACATTTCATTTTAAACTAAGTTCATTATTTTGATATAATTATCAATACTTATGATTGCAATATTGATTTTGCCCCTGTAAAATCAGCAACAGCAGAGTGCAATGCAGTAAGTAACCAACAGTGGGTGCAGTAACTCACCACTCTGTGACGGTGTGGTAGGCGGCCAGGCTGTTTTTCAGGTAGGGTTGGGGCGTGGTCGCACTCCCGAAGGCGTACTGGAAGTGCCCGTCTCTCAGACGGTACGCTTTTCTGCGCGACACCACCGCAGTGATGACGTCTTTAAGGTGGACCTGTGCGGAGACAGCAAGCACCAAACATTCAAAATAGTACAAAAACAAAACACCGATGTGTGTCTCCACACCTCTAGATTTATTTTTACAGCCCAGTTCCATTTGAAACTACCTCCAATTTATTTAATCTGATTTTACTTAAGTCTAGATTATTTCAGATACTGTGTACTCTGTATAACAATAAACAGCCCAGTGTGTCAGTCAGCTTGGTGTGTTACACGTGTACACACACACACGACAGACACCCTCCTCCCCCACGAGTGCCAGCACACGTGCACACACACCTCCACAGCGCAGGCCATGCTGTTGACGGCGTCCTCGGTGACGTTGTCCAGGCCCATCTCGAAGGCGGTGACCATCATGCGGGCCTCGAGCTGACCACGTGTGGGCAGCAGTAGCGTGTGCACGCTCAGCTTCGTCTCCTCGTCCTCCGGGACGGGCTCGCGGGGACAGAAAGCTTGCGCCCCGCTCAGAGGGTTCTGGGCCTGGAACCGGTGCTGCGCGCGCACACACACACACACACACACACACAGACACAGAGACAACCTCATCACACAGCAGGGGCTGCACAATGTATCGGCTGTGGATTTTTATTGCGATTGCACGGACATCGAGTCACAATGTGTTAACCAGTCCTCACAGTAATCACCGCCTCTGTACTGGGTGCTAGAGTTTCGGACCCTCTGAATCATAACATTTTATTCGCAAAGACAAGGTTTCGAAAGCATTCAGCATTATTAAAGATTTATGCATGTTTGCTAAAAATGCATGCATGTGTTTACATTGAGGGTTCATAAATTTATATATTTCACTGCAAAGCATATCAGAATCCCAATATGCTGCAGTAGAATTGATAGATAATATTTTGTCCTTATCGAGCAGCCGTAATACACAGATCTAATGTCCAACAGTGTTCTTCACTCCACTTGTGTGGTGCCACAACCTTACACAGGCTTGGATTTCTCCTCTTTAAGACATCAATACCACAGCTCACCACAGCCATTTTCTGAACTAGGCTCAAAACGCAAATAAGGCAAACTTACGTCAAATTTCTGACGGACAGAGGAAAATTTCTTTTTGCCTTTATTTGCCTTGCAAGGCTTTGATGTGGAACTCCCTGTCCACGATAATGAGCCAGCGCCATCTGGTGGAGGAAAGTACAACAGCAAATCTTTAAAAAAATTTCATTTCAATGACAACTAAAAAACAATCAAACAAATGATATAATTAAATGAAAAGAGCAGTCAGTAGTGTTAAGTCTGGGAGCAAAGTACTTAAGAGTTAAATTATAAGACATTAAAACCTGTCCATGAATATGTCTTAACTACTGTTAAGAGTATTTAATCTTTACCAGTTTAAGTAAAGATATTGAGAAACGGCTATTGGTTTTGGTGAATTTCCCATGAAGTAAAATACAGTATCGAGCTATAAAGGATATAAAGTGTAGGACATTGTGTAGGACTGAGACAAGTCTGATCTTTACGAACCGCTAAAACTGCTATTGTAGGACAGGTGTCTGTTCTGAAAACTTTATACATGGCCAACAGACATACAGTAGCTGTGCTGAAAAGCACCACGTGGCTCAGAGCGCACAGTGAATCAGCGCATGTGGATACATTTCAGACAGGTCCAGCTTGGGAGCACACTGCAGCCAAGAGTGTGTCCCCCCTGAGTGTGTCCCCCCTGAGTGTGTCTACACCAGCGTCCCTCTACTGCTCTGTTAAAGACACATGCAGCTCATTTTCCTGAGCATGTTGGATTTTAGCGATGCAGTAGTCATTACCAAACACAAGATGGCCACATATCCTACGTATGACTGACAGGAGGAGGACTACACTTAAGAAAAGCTCCCTGTGGTATCTTGGGAGCGAAACAGAGACAGAACTAGGACTTTGGGTGAAAACATTCCTTTAGTATACTCCAAATTTATGCCATCTTTTGGCAGATGTAAGCCAGCATTGTTGAAACATTTCAGCTGAATGCAAGATCAGGGAATCATACCTGGGCTGGAGACAATGATCTGACAGCGTGTAAGAATAGCCAACAGGAAGTCATTGTGAACGTGGACTGCCAAGTGAAAAATAAAAACCATATATTATTATAAGTATAATTATAAGTAAATACACAATCTACCAATTATTCAAAGACACAAATCACCTAAAACAGAAGGCAAAAATCACAAGGGGTGTATAAACTTTATCCCAAACAGATGCCCAATAATGTAACTATTACTATCAGTTTAAATGCAAGACTCTGAACAGGTCCCAAAGCGACCTTGGAAGTGTGAGGCTCACCGTTATCTTGGCCCAAAAGACGACGAGCTTCAACGTCGAACTCCTCCTTGCTGATTTTCTGTTTGAACCACAGTTTCAAATGTGCCCAGTAGCTAAAACGGTGATCAGAAACACACAGGTGCGTTAGCAGGTTTGTGAGGCAGCGACAGAAAACGGGAGCCAGTCTCAAAGTTGCGGCTTGGCTCCTCACTTAACCACCCCCCCCCCCCCCCCCCCCGACTCCTCACTTATTTACAGGTTTAACCAGCCCAGTTATCTGTTGGCTAGCGAGTTACTTTTCTGAACACTTACTTACCTATCTCGGGTACATATTAAGGTACAGTAGTTATCTGGTTAATGTTATCTGGTTAAATGTTAATGTTATCTGGTTAACCTGAGGTGACCTGTTAACCAGGCCGCTAGTTAGTCACACAGAGGACTAAACCAGCTAACAGCTAGCAGGCTAGCGACGACTGAAGCCTCACTTGAGACTTAAACCTTAACTTAGACCTCAGAGATCCCCGCAGCTCCTCAACCTCAAGCGTTTGACAGACTCCGCGAGGGGAAACGACGCCAGAAAAACACTCACTGTTTTATATTGTCGCCAATGGCGTCGGTTAAGTTCTTCTTGGCTAACTCGAGTTCGCTGGCGGGAGCTGCCATGGCGACGTCGGCGCCCACCATCGAGCTAACGGAGTCGGGCGACTGCGGGTTTCACCAACAACCGCCTGGACATTCACACGGTTATATCCCGGTTAATTATTTTAAATATCCACGACATGTACTTGGATCACAGGACCTACACACAATGTACACGGGTCCTCGTTAAGCCTGTTAAAATCGCTCCACACTGTTGTGCTTTTTTTTTTTTTTTTGAAGACTAACTCCGGGAGAAAAGACGACTGCCACCTGCTGACCGGGAGTGGTAGCGCCTCACCTTGCAGTTAAAAAATCTTTGATTTTAGTAACATACTTTGACATTCTGAAAGTTATTTAAAACAAATAATAGAAATATATATTGCAATGTACAGCATATATGGAAATACAGTTTCGTTTTACAGACAATTGCGTCTAATTACCAGACACTACTTCACTAAGCAAAATATCTGCTACATGGTCTGTGTTCAAAATAGCCTACTACATACTGTTCACATATGGATTGAGCTCCAAGCCAGTATGCCGTATGCGACCAGTAGCGATACCTGGATATTCCAGTATGCAACCATTGCTATCTTCATGGTGTACGGCATCCTGTCATGCAACGGTGGTTAAAACCAGTGCAGTATACAACATTTCTTCTCACCTATTGGAGAGTATAGACTTTCATTCTAGAGTATAGACCATCATTCCTGGTTGGGTAATTAATAGGATCATGAGCTTTGCAGTACAGTATCCATTATGTGACAAACACAAATCATACTACAATACTTGAATACATACTTGAATGTATGACTGTTCCACCAACTTGGGGAAGATTTTCTGACACTGTTGCATGATGGGATTGCAGTTCACCATGAAGAAGATTCTGATCACTGGAATGTTTGGCAGAAGCAGCACGTGATCCTTGTATCTTTCACATAGCGGAAAAATGTCCAGTATTCTTGGGGTGTCCCTCACTTGGGGCTCAATCACTATGAGAGTATTTAACAGACTCTTTCAAACATACAAAAGGATACACATTTTGTCATGATGTGTATATTTTTCTTTTGCCAGTAGGGGGCAAATGGAACTTGTACAATATTACCTGATACTAGGCATGTGCAAAACGTGGATTATTGTGGAAAAAGAACACATCCCAGGGAAAATTTTCCAACAAGCCTACAACTCTCGAATTAGCTGTGTATGTTACTGTGTGTGTGTGTGTGTGTGTGTATTCATGAGTTCTAACCAGGGTGTATTGCAACACTGCTATTAAGGTTTTACTATAATAGTGGAATAGTTATAACTGTTATAATCATGGCAGGCTTCTCTGCTCATCCAAATCACGTACAATCCCATAATATTCAGGAGTTTGATATGTGTGAAACAATGAGGTTCATTATGTGCATTGGAAGGCAAACGGGTTAAAAACAGTAGAAAGCTGAAGTGGACTGTCTGAAGTGCACTGTCTGCAGCAGACTGTCTGAAGTGGACTGTCTGAAGTGGACTGTCTGCAGCAGACTGTCTGAAGTGGGCTGTCTGCAGCGGACTGTCTCAAGTGGACTGTCTGAAGTGGACTGTCTGAAGCGGACTGTCTGTAGTGGACTGTCTGAAGCGGACTGTCTGTAGTGGACTATCTGGTGTCCTGTACTGCAAAACAACATCCTGCCTTCTGCACTTTGAGACACAGAAGTCTGGCACTAACGCCTCTTCATTGTGGTTTGTCAGTACATATTTACTGGGTGAAGAAAAACCCATAAAACTGCAAACGAAAGGCAGATGTCTGGAAAACCTGCATGACACACATGAGCACACACACACACACACACACACACACACACACACACACACACACACACACCCCCGCACACCCACATGCACACACTCACACACACATGCACACCCGCACACGCACACATGCACACACACACACACACACACACACACACACACACACACACACACACACACACACACACACACACACACCCATGCATGCATGCAAAAAAGACAAAAGTTTCTGATTTATTATTAAGCAAGTGTATTTTGCTTAAGAAATCATACTTTGCTCTTTGGTTTGAACCATGTAAATACAGGGTATGGTTGTAAGGATTAGCATATAAGTATTTGATTTGGGGCTTTGTAATAATAAATTATACAGATTTTTGCTGAAACAGTGAAGGAACGGCAAGCACTCAGGCCAAATCCATCAATACTGCCATAACCTTTGTTTGGATTTGCAGTCTTCCCAAACCTCTCCACCATGACGGTATGTTAAAGGGACTCTGTCCCAGGTGTGGGCCTCATGTCATTCAGGATGGATGGTGTTCACTCTTGCATTATATGTCTTGTCTCGATGTCAGAGATGGAGCCTTGGATTTAGGTCAGTGAACCAGGTAAAGATGAATACTCACCTGATGCTCAGTTCTCAATGAAGTGCTTACACAAACATGAAGTAGTTTAAAAGACGAGGGGTCCACTCGGAGTGGCCCAACAGCACAAAGGCCCTACACATTGTTTGTTTCATGCTTGTTTTTCATCAGTCCAAGTTCCATTTTTACAGACATGCCCTGCAGCACTGCATGCAACCACATTAGGCAAAAACACACAGGCACTCTGCACAAGCTAAACGAAACCAACCCACACGGTCCCGGGCTTACTGGAACCCAAAGAAGAAACGACGTCAGTGGAATCTCAATGGCAAAACAACAGGAATATTGTTTGAAAACGCAACGGATGTGAGCTCGTTAGCAATTCTGTTCGTGAATACCGAGTTTACTATAGAAAAACACAGCAATGCAAATGTTTTATGAATGAACTTTTGATCCCCTCAAAGCATTTACTGCACAGATCTTAGTGCCAGGACAGCTAGAGAGAGAAGCCAGCGTCCTGAGCACAGAGCTTTGTGGGTTCTCTGAGCTTTGACCTAACTCTGCTTTGGGACACGTCTATTTCTCACATATTAGGTTGAGTCATATTCCTTTCATTATGCAGCAGTGAAAAAATTAAATGAGGTCACTATAAAAGTTTTTAAAAGTATTTTCTCAGAAACATTTAGCTCAGATTTGGCATCATGAAGGTGTTTAAGTGTGCCCACACACACACACACACACACACACACACACACACACACACACACACACACACACACACACACACACACACACACACACACACACACACGCAACCATGTACGTGCTCAAATCCATAAAAACCAGAGGAGGTTCTCACCAGCAGTCCTCAGAGTGGTGTTCAGTGGCCAGAGAGACCGGCCTCCTGGATGTGTTAGCCGAGCCACACTGAAGTATTAGATATTCGAGTCTTCAGAAGTTCACTGGGGTAAGAGCTCTTCTCTTCTCTTCCTGAGGGCTTTTGATGCTGGGAAGCCTCAGAGGAACTTTTAAACAAGATTGACCTTACAGATAGATGCTTTTCCTTCTGATTATTTGGAATACTGTTAACTTTTAATATGGACATACGTTTTGTGATGAATTTATAAGCAAATTAGGTATGGAATCATAGCCATCGCATGTGCATGAAAGCATATTTCTGTACCTTTCATATGCCCAGTTTAAGGTGTTCATCAAAAATATTTGATAAATGTGTTAAATGTGTTAAATATCAGATTAATGAGTTTAATTCAAATAAATTGTACACTTCTACATCCTATTTAGTTCAGTTGAATTCAGATTGGTTCAGTTTATTATCATTACACTATATGGCCTAAATGAGGTGATGTGACACCTGTTTAAAGATAAAACATTGGAGATAAACACAAACCCAGCTGATAGTGACAAAATAGCTTTGGTTCAAACTGTTAATATCTTTGTGATTTAGACTTCAAGTTAACACCGAAGAGAGTCATTGTTTAAAACACAGTCCTCTCACCCTGCTGCTCACGGTTCAGACTAACGTGCACTAAACGACATTGCTCAGCAAGAGTGGATCTGATTAACGATCAGTATGTGCTTAATCCCCAAAAAAGGAAAAGCTGAGTGCTTTGTTAAATATCTCAAATATTGTCCAGAGAAAATAAACCTTTAGATTAGGTTTCCTCAAAAAGCCACGACAGATGATCTGTGTATGTAAGAGAGTGTAGAGTTGAACACTCATAATCACTCCGCATTAGTCTCAGGGGCTCAGAGACGTCTCGAGAAACCAGGCACAGGGTATCAGGCACAGGGGGACCAGGCTCAGGGGACCAGGCTCAGGCTCAGGGGGACCTGGCTCAGGGGGACCTGGCTCAGGGGGACTGTCTGTCTGTCTGAGCAGAAGGTTATTCAGAATGTATCTTCAATTCATTTCTATTCTATTCTATTAAGGATAATAAAAAATCGTATTGACAGTTCAGTGGGATGAGCAGTCCCACTGTGAGGGACACCATGAACACTGGCACTTCTGCACTGCTCACTGAGACAGCGGACATGTAGCGATACACAGAGAAGGTGAGACAGTCAGATATATACCTGATGTTCAATACATCAGTACGTTTATCCAGTTATAAACCTGTGATGACACCCCTGAACATGGATTAGCAAGTATCAGTTTCTGTGCTTAGGACTACATTTCACTTGGTACAGGATTAAAGAAATTATTTTAGGTAAAGAATTTCTCCAGAAGAAAGTAGAGTGTGGAGTGCACTACAGGGTGCACTACACTACACTCCCAACTCTCACACCCCCTCTCTCCTCTCCTCTCCTCTCCCCTGAGAATGGTTAAGACCCAGAGAATGGTTAAGATCCAGAGAATGGTTAAGAACCAGAGAATGGTTAAGAACCAGAGAATGGTTAAGATCCAGAGAATGGTTAAGAACCAGAGAATGGTTAAGATCCAGAGAATGGTTAAGGACCAGAGAATGGTTAAGATCCAGAGAATGGTTAAGATCCAGAGTATGGTTAAGAACCAGAGAATGGTTAAGATCCAGAGAATGGTTAAGATCCAGAGAATGGTTAAGAACCAGAGAATGGTTAAGATCCAGAGAATGGTTAAGAACCAGAGAATGGTTAAGATCCAGAGAATGGTTAAGAACCAGAGAATGGTTAAGAACCAGAGAATGGTTAAGATCCAGAGAATGGTTAAGAACCAGAGAATGGTTAAGACCTAGAGAATGGTTAAGAACCAGAGAATGGTTAAGACCTAGAGAATGGTTAAGACCGAGTCTTGTACTGGTATAAATTAATTTGCTGTCATTTCATCTTCACTTTGGAAGTCCATCTGGTGGCAGTAATGCTGGACTGGAAAAACTGCTCCATTTATCTTCAGGACCACAGCAGAAACAGTGTGAATGGTGGCTGACATCCACACTGTCCATGTAGCTAGCTAATCTCTTCAAACAAAATAGTATTTTTGTCAAAATAGTACAAAATAGTTATTTATGCATTCTGCGTTTACATTTCTAGTATGAGCAACTCCTCTGGTCCTATTTATGTTGGGTATCCTGCAGTTAGGGAGTTTATGTGAAGGATCTGTGAAGGATCCGTGAAGGAACTGTGAATGAGTGAGCTTCTGGTCTGGTAACTGTCGGTCTTGGATAGGCATTAGGTTGGAGAGTGATGGATGATGTTTGTAGAGGCCTCGTGCGTGTGTCCCACACAGACAGAGGTTCCTCGCTGGAGGAACGTCCTGCTAACGTCCAGGGTGGATATCCAGGAGGCCGAAGAGGGGGCTAACCCTGGTGTGTGATTTCCTACTCTTCCCTTCCTCTCTCATTCTCTCTCTCTCTCCCTCTCCTGCTCATCCTCTGAGGCTTCTTTTCCTCATTCTTTTTACGCTATTTCTCCCTTTGGAGCAGTAGATTAAAACGATGTTTTATTTAACACAGAGAGAATGGATGCTGTTCCTGTATTTTCCAGTTCAAGTGAAACCACAGAAGAACTCACACATGTTATCTGAAGCTATCAGTCCTGCATTGCCAGCAACACCATAGACTAGGAAAGAATAACAACTCCAAAACCTGTGGTGCTTTATAATGCTAACAGTGGTATAACTATTAACTCTGTTTTTCTATGCTGTATAAAGGGAAGCACAAGTAAGTTTTTTCAAATAGATCATCAAACCAACACATTTCATTACATCTGACAGTGCCAATTTAGAAAATTAATATAATAGCTGCTAAAATTGGGGAGTAGTTAGAATAATCTGGTAAATCTATTTAAATGATCAAGCAAAGAATACAGTAAGACTGACGATTTATCCAATATTTACAAAAAAACAAGCAAAAACATATCAGTGAGATCTTTGTCAGTGAAAACTACACCACTGCCAGATAAATGTGTCAACTACGTCAGCAGAATGTCCTGCAGACGGTCTGGCTGTCTGGGGAGGGAGCGCCATTTATTTCTACCTAGTACAAGTCTGCCATTTTGTCAAATCACCACAGAGACGTGACAACTGCAGCTGTTACAAGCACATCCCTTCACTCATGCACAAGCAATCAATATTTGCCCCTGCTCGGGGGAACAGAACCCAGAGTCTTTGCAGAGTCCAGGACAGCTGGGGCTTGTTTAGGCTTCTGGCAATCTAATGGCACCCCTCCCTCCAAAAAAACCTTAATGGCACCCCCATAAGTAAACTTATCTTAGCGTTCACATCTTATTATTAAAAGAAATAAGCGTTTTTGGCATTCCACCACTAATACGATCCTAGTTGCTATTGTGACGGGTTTTAAACTTCATCACAGACCTCAAGGATGAGTGGTGAGATGAGAACGTTCCAGCTGATATGTTTCTCTCGACTCCTGACGAGAACAGGAGCCATTTGTCTCCGTCTCTTACTTCTGACTATGATGAAGTGAGGGGCCTCAGCACAGCACTGATGTTGGCCTGGGAAATGTACCAAAATCCTTCCCGTTGTATCTTTTCAGACGCCTCCACGGCCTGGACGTTTTCACCAAACCACTTAATAAAGACTGCTCATTTATTTTGCCTGCTTGTTTATATGTGCGTAACTGTTGCTTATTTCCAGAGACGTGTGTGTGTGTGTGTGTGCTTCTGTCTGGAGCTCGTACTTTGCTGTCTGCACGGCTAATTTTGCAACAGATGGCCAATCTCAGTATCTGTCAAATGTAATTACAGCAATTTTCCTAATGTGGTACATATAACCTGGAATTCAGAGTTGTGCTCGAGTCGTTTGTGTTTTTTAACGAAGAGCCGTCCACAGACCTCGGCCAGACCTCCTCATGGAACAGAGAGAGGGAGGAAGTGGGATTTGGCTCAGACCTCCTCACACATGATCCAGGTGTCTTTCAGTCAACCTTCACGAGCACTTAATTCAGCGTGTGATCCTTGCCCCCAGAAATAGACTGCACAAAAGCACAGATACATTACTCATAGCTTAACGTATGCTTCTCATTTCCACAACACACATCTTCCAAATGTCCCCCATTTACAAGAAACAATAGATGTCAAGAAAGAGAAATAAGGCTCTGAGACAAACGTGGGTTTTGGGAGACCCTTTGGGGAAATTCATCAACACTTACAACAATTTTTCCTACTTCGAATAATGTTTAAACTACTGCCCATCTCTGTGTAATGGAACATGGAAGCTTTCTGTGTTGTGTTCTCAGATGGAGACCAGACACTTCACTTCTCATCCACATTACGAGGTTTCACAGATCGGCCATTGGCCACTGTTGACTATCTCCCAAACAGTCAGATCCATGAACACACCAGAGACTCTGGCGTGAGAGTATGAGGAGTTGAGAGTATGCCGAGTTGCACGCGAAAGCCTTAAACCACAGTCACCCTGGCAGGAGATGTGATACCCTGAGCTTGAGGTTCTCAGTCTGGGAGGGGGCACCTTCAGGATGTGACCACAGACTGTTGGTATGCCACAGCCCCACCAATAGTTCTGCTCCAGTGCAGAAGCTTCATGGTACAGAAACCACCTGAGGAAAGAGAGTATCGCAAACGCGTAACGATGTGAGGAAGGCCTGTGATGAGCTGTGTGTGTGTGTGTGTGTTTGTTCGTTTAAGGTGACTGTTCCAGCGCATTTTGTCAGTGGCAACTGTACGTGTTGCAATGGGGACCGTGGCCTGGGGCCTGTGGGCTTTCCTCTGTGCCTGGACATGCAGCGGGAGTGCCGGCCTGTCCCGCCGGAGGAGGGAAGACCACGGCGCCGACGGCCTTCCTAAACGCTGCTCGTACACGTTCCTTGTCCCCGAGCAGAAGATCACCGGACCCATCTGCGCGAGCCGCGGGCCCTCGCTGCCGGACAAGGAGCGCGTGACCCGGATGGACGTGGCGGACCTGCGGGAGCTGCTGTCCAAGCAGCGGCGGGAGATGGAGACGCTGCGCCTGGTGGTGGACGTGGACGGGAACCTGGTGAACGAGATGAAGCTTCTACGTAAAGAGTCCCGCAACATGAACTCGCGCGTGACGCAGCTGTACATGCAGCTGCTGCACGAGATCATCCGCAAACGAGACAACTCGCTGGAGTTCGCGCAGCTGGAGGCGCGCGTGCTCAACGCCACCGCCGAGTCGCTGCGCCTGTCCTCGCGCTACCGCGAGCTCGAGGGGCGCTTCGCCGCGCTCGCCGCCGTCGTCAACAACCAGTCGGTGGTGATCGGCGCCCTGGAGGAGAGGTGTCTGCGCGTGTACGGCAGGGCCAGGCAGGAGCCGCTCCCCCCGCCCCTCGTGCAGGTCGTCCCGGAGAACATCCCCGTGCACGTGCCCCGCTTGTCCAACGAGATCCAGAGGGACCACGCTCGGGCTTTCCCCAGAGACAGGGGCTCGAGAGCGGGCCCCACGCCCACCGCGAGCAGCCTGGAAGCCAAGCCGTCAGTCACCGGGAACTTCAGCTTGGAAGGTATGAGAGAAATAACACGGACGAGCGTGATGAGTTTAACATGTGCGGGACCTCCGGCCTCCACTTCTGCTCGGATGGAGCGCATTAGCTGAACCTGTGACAACCAGCATTTCACCTGATGCACTCATATAAATGCCAAAAAAGACTTTGTACAGCAAGTCAAACTACGATCATTTTATTTGTAAGGAATATATACAGACAACAGAAAATATTCTGTTCAAAATATTAAAAATATTCTGACACCATCAAAAAAATGAACATCTTTCACCGTTCTAACCATCAGTTCTCTCACGTCAATTACACCTAAAAAGAAAACATAGCTTGCACATTTTTTGATGACATATTTCAAGGTCACGCCTCTCTTGGTCTAACCGACCGCGAAGTATGTGATATCCACGCTCTTCTACCTCGCCAGATATTTCACTTACCCTTTAGCACATTTCTCAAAATACCGTTTGTTTTTACTACCTACACATCTGCTGCTTTGCCCCTTTACCCGATGAAACATGTAACTCAACACTTCTACCTCCTAGACATAAGAACCAATAAGGAACCTTGGAACTACATTTCCATGGAAACTGTCACGACCTTCTCAGCGTTCGGAGGTGTTCCGCCCTCTTACTTTCCGCTCTGCTCTCGTCTCTTTGAGGCCCGTTTCGCGACTGCTTCCACGCCATGCAGGCGGGTCACGGCACCAGCAGGGTGTACCTGCTGAAACCCGAGGGCAGCGAGAGGCCGGTGCAGGCGTGGTGTGAGCACGACATGGACGGGGGAGGCTGGACCGTCATCCAGAGGAGGAAAGATGGATCTGTCAACTTCTTCCGAAACTGGGAGAGTTATAAGGTGAGTCGGAAATCTAAATCATCCCAAGGAGAGATTGACCTGTTTGGTCGTTTGTGGTAGAGCACAACAATAAGGTGTAAAAGGTTTACAGAATATAGGAAAATAAGACAAACAAGGTCAAAATGTTTTTTGTTTATTCTGATAAATACACCATAAACCCACTATTGAGAGTCAAAATGAACAATAGTTACATGAAGTTCAAAAAGCAGATCTCTAAGTCAGCGCACCAGGGTGGCTGAAGGCAAATTTTTACTCTACTCATACAATCCATCACCAATACACCTTACCAAAATCAATACATTACCAATACACCTTAGCAAAATCAATCCATCACCAATACACCTTACCAAAATCAATACATTACCAATACACCTTACCAAAATCAATACATTACCAATACACCTGACCTAAATCAATCCATCACCAATACACCTGACCTAAATCAATACATTACCAATACACCTGACCTAAATCAATCAATCACCAATACACCTTACCTAAATCAATACATCACCAATACACCTTACCTAAATCAATACATCACCAATGCACCTGACCTAAATCAATACATCACCAATGCACCTGACCTAAATCAATCCATCACCAATACACCTTACCTAAATCAATACATCACCAATACACCTGACCTAAATCAATCAATCACCAATACACCTTACCTAAATCAATCCATCACCAATACACCCTACCTACATCAATACATCACCAATACACCTGACCTAAATCAATACATTACAAATACACCTGACCTAAATCAATCAATCACCAATACACCTTACCTAAATCAATACATTACCAATACACCTGACCTAAATCAATCAATCACCAATACACCTGACCTAAATCAATACATCACCACCAATACACCTTACCTAAATCAATACATCACCAATACACCTGACCTAAATCAATCCATCACCAATACATCCTACCTACATCAATCCATCACCAATACACCTTACCTAAATCAATACATTAAAAAGCACCCAGACAGAATGGAGTTGTTATCTTTATCTGACTTACAGGTCTCATTGCTAAGAGGTTGGAGTCTGTGTCAAACATATAAATACATGAATGTAGGAAAACGGTGACAGGATGTTGCCAGTGAACTGTCACCGAGTAATGGTTGTTTTTTAAGATTTGTCTGCAGTGTCCAATAACACGCTTTAACGGTCTTAAAAACTTGATTGTGGAAAATTCCAGTGTCTTTGCACACATAAATTTATACATTTCATTATTCTAAAGAGACAGAGCTGAGATTCACTCCCCCAAACAGGAGTGCGTAGGAAGGCAGGAACTGTGCTGAATGAGGAGTCCACAGTGTGGGGAACCTTCCCTGTTTTCTTTCCCATCGGTGGGAGCGTTTTAGCCAGTACATCAAACTGCGAGGACAAGATGGATGTTATCTAAGCTGAACCATGTGATTGAGTGTTTTGGTCTCTGCCAGGAACATGGCGCCCCATTATTCTGCCCAACTCTCACTCACAGTTCGCTGCTCTCCTGGTTGGCCCCCCTGGCCAGCAGCAAGGAGAGACGCCTCCGGAAACCTCCAGCCATTTTTCTCTTCCCCAAATGCTAATGGAAAACCTTGTTTGGAACCAATAGGTTTAAGTTACTTCTGTGTTGTCAACGGAGGACCCTGGCCACATTTCGGACCCACTTACGCAATGCGGGCATGAGCAGAACACGGTCCAAGATTTGTTAGCGGTCGACAGGCGGCTCAAGTAGACTGAGCCGTCAGCATTTTTCAAGAAGCTTTTCTGCTTCAGAGTAGGAACCAGCGAGTCAGCGATTAATGAGGAAGCCTGTGCTACTTCATGAAGAGCCCGTTTCACCACTCACAACGCTCATGCGCCAGAGAACTGTACAGACCGTTCCAACCTGGGCCAGAGAACTGCTTAAGCTCAGAATGGAGTTTAACAAAAAAGCCAGTCAGTTAGAGTCTCAGCAGAACTGCTCCCCCCCCCCGGTTCTGTCCCAGGCCTGTGTAACACCGCACCATTTTAAAATAACACCCCCCCTCCCCCCATTCTTTTCTGTCTTCTTCCAGAAAGGTTTCGGGAACATAGACGGCGAGCACTGGCTGGGGCTTGAGCATATTTACAACCTCGGCAAGCAGGGAGACTACAAGCTTCTGGTGGAGCTCCAGGACTGGATGGAGAAGAAGGTGTATGCAGCCTACAGCAGCTTTCACCTGGAGCCCGAGTCAGAGTCATACCGCCTGCGTCTGGGCACCTACCAGGGCAACGCTGGAGACTCACTTACCAGTCACAACGGCAAACAGTTCACCACCCTGGACCGGGACAAAGACGCTTTTTCAGGTTATTAATTAAAGGCAAAATTTCTGTCTGTCTCTCTCTCTGTCACTCACACACACACACACACACACACACACATTAGATCACGATCTGTCATACATTTTACATTATATATATTTATAAAACGTCTGTCTCCCTCTGTCTCCTTCCCTCTCGTGGCCTGTCTCACCCTACAACCCTCCCAGGTAACTGTGCTCACTTCCACAAGGGCGGCTGGTGGTACAACGCGTGTGGGCAGACCAACCTGAACGGCGTGTGGTATTCGGGCGGCGTCTACCGCAGCAAGTTCCAGGACGGCGTCTTCTGGGCCGACTACGGAGGAGGTTTCTACTCCATGAAGTCTGTGCGCATGTTGATCAAGCCCATAGACTGAAGCAAGAACCCAACCAAAGACTGCTGACCACCGCCCTGTGCACGCAGGCTAAACACCACCTTTGGAGGCTACGCTCCACCTTCGGAGGCTACGCACCACCTATGGAGGGGACAGAGGTCTCATGAGCTTAGAGGAAGGGGCTCTGCTCCTGGGGGATCACCTGGCGTGTAGCAGCCAATTACAAGCATGTCTTGCTCGTTGTGTCATGGCTTCAATCCCCAAAACAAAACAACATGCTAATTTGGCAGTCTACTTAAAGGGCCCATATGCTATACTGTTCTTTATTTTATAATTTTCCTTGAAGCCAGTTTACAATGTTTATTTGGCTTTAGGTTTCACCAACAAGGCCATACGTTTGGTCATGACATGTCTTAAATAAGTTTTAAATGAACGATTGATTTTACGATTTATATTTATCTCTTAGAATAAAGCATACTATTCCGGTTATTGTGCCTTGAAGATAAATAAGCTCTCTGTTCTTAAGATAAATAAGCTCGGTTGTCCTGTATTGACCCTCATTCAATAAACACTCCTGAGAACTGAAATGTAAGTGGGAGGGGCTAAATGGCTGCATATGCAAATCTATGTAAAATAGTTTGTTTTGTTGACAATGGAGAGGCATTTCAGATGTTTCAGAATTGGCTATTTTTTGCAGCATGGATTCCACACATGGACTATATGTGCTGTGGGAGTGAATGGTGTGTTTTGAAGCTTTAACAGTATTTTCATGTTGCTTCAAAATTGTTTGTTTCAATAAAAGCGGAGGAAGTTCAGTTTTTTCCATGATAGGGTCCCTTCAACTGGACGTCTCCCCTCACTGTGGTGAAGGAGCTTCAGGGGTGTGTTAGATGTTTCCTGACTGCTTTCTGATGCTGAGACCAAAGGAAACATTTGCAGGTCCTGCTACTATTCAGTAAATGAAACCACATGTACATTATTCTGATCACATTAGACGAGGAATGCCTGTGGGACATACGAGGACCCCCCCCCCCCCCCCACCCCACTTCCCCCCGTCAGTAAGAGCAGGCTGGAGACCGAATGTTGGACCCATGAAAGGAGCTACAACATTAGATAAGCACTCCTGCAGCTTTAGATCAGCACAGTGTCGTCACTATGGAGACGGTGTCCGCTGGAAACAGCTCCGCTTGTTGTCAGTGTTACGAACTGTAGAGTGACGAGTGTTCCCAGAGCTGAACTTCGGCAAACGGGAGCCGTTCATAGCAATGGCCGTAATTTCACACAGATCACGGGGGTCATGGTGGTTCCTGTAAAAACCTGAATGAGAAGCTGAAGGATATAATGTGGTATTCGTCTTGAATGGTCTGGTCTTTGCCAAGTGCGTTTCTGTTTCAGCGCTGGAATATGTACATCTGCTATATTGATGTATGACTACAAGTGTTAGCTTTGTCCCCCAGGCCTGAGTTTACTCCAACCACAGCGGCTCCAGTGAAACTGGAGGTCTGTGAAGTCCTGTGGAAAAGACTGACACCTTTTATTTATGTGATTTGTGCAAATGAGGTCCAGTCCAGCGGGTCCTTCAGAAAACAAAGAAATGGAAGGATTCTATTGCATCTTGGTGTTTTTTTAAAGGAATCTGCAGACCTAGCAAAGGGAGGCACCATGACAGACAATGAGAAGCATATTGGAGACAAGATGCTGAGAACAAGGCAGCAGGAGAGAGGGTGAAAGACAGGGACGGAGAGAGAGAGGGAGGAAGAGAGAGAGAAAGGGAGGGAGAGAGAGGGAGAGAGAGATAGGGAGGGAGAGAGAGGGAGAGGGAGGGAGAAAGAGAGAGGGCGAGTGATATTTATAAGTATGTAAGTGAGAGAAGGAAAGAGAGAGTGTGAGAGAGAGAGGGAGAGAGAGAGTTAGGGAGGGAGAGAGTGAGAGGAGAGAATTAGAGGGAGAGAAGGAAAGAATGAGAGAGAGAGAGTGAGAGAAGGAGAGAATAAGAGAGGGAGAGAGAGAGGGGGTGGGGTGGGAGTTGATGGATCCAGTTCAGTCCTCTTTTTCTTTTCACCCCCCCCCTCTTCAGCCATGCCTCTAAATATAAAGACACTTCCATCCTTTCCTGTAAAAGTAAAAGGTTATATTTGTTTTGGTGAGTCATGCTATGATTGGTTTTCTTGAGCGAGTAGACGCACACCCAGACACCCACATCTTCCCATGACAGCTCTGATGAGACAACAGTCTTGTCTAAGGGTTTGGTGTGCCCGCCTGTGTTTTGTGCGCTGTTTGTCCGATCTGCCTTTTATCAGAAATCCCCTCTAATCCAGCCTCTCGAGAACACCACTGTGCTGATGTCACTGATCCAGGACTACACAAAGACACATTAAAAAGAACTTTCTCCACTGATGTTGTGCTGATCTAGAGAATATGACCGAGCTAGTATCAGCAAACCTGAGCCAGGATAAAGAATATAAACAATTAATCAGCATCGGTAGTATACTAAATATCTAAGATTAAGAATCAACCAGTCCTCACAGATAAGCTAGCATGGATTTGAGCAAAGGGATTAAGGGATAAAAATGTAAAATCATCATGTAAGAGAGGCACTGTTGACAAGCAAGCAGATGGAGTTTGGTCTGTGATCCTACATCCTATGGAATTCATGTCCTCGGTGCTGAAAGGCTTAAAAGACAAACTGGCAGAAGACATGACCAGAGTGGTGCTGGGATTAATGCTTGAAAATGACTGAATGGTTAAGTAATGCTTTTTCACAGTGATTGATTATTAGCTTCATTATACTGTAGATACTAGTATCATAACAGATACCAGCTTCATAACTGATACAAACTTCATAAAAAATACCAGCTTTATAACAGATACCAGCTTTATAACAGATACCAGCTTCATAACAGATACCAGCTTCATAACTGATACCAGCTTCATAAAAAATACCAGCTTCATAACAGATACCAGCTTCATAACTGATACCACCTTCATAAAAAATACCAGCTTCATAACAGATACCAGCTTCATAATAGATACCAGCTTCATAAAAAATATCAGCTTCATAACAGATACCAGCTTCATAACAGATACCAGCTTCATAATAGATACCAGCTTTATAAGAGATACCAGCTTCATAACTGATACCAGCTTCATAACAGATACCAGCTTTATAAAAAATACCAGCTTCATAATAGATACCAGCTTCGTAATAGATACCAGCTTCATAACAGATACCAGCTTCATAATAGATACCAGCTTCATAATAGATATCGGCTCCATAACAAAAAGCTCCATCTTTCTTATAGGAGCACCTGCAATACGTTCAGTTTATTATTATTTATTATTTCTATGATAAACCTGGGTTCTTATTCAGTGAATAGACTTTTACTTATATTTAAACTTTTTTTTTTTCAATTGTCCCATTCAGGTTTTATATGATTGACAAGTAATCGATTCTGAAATCTTTAAGTTTTTAACTATTAAGTCAATTCTTGATGTCCTTACAGGTCTTTACAGGGTAACTAATGTCGTTACACATCTTTACAGGGTAACTAATGTCCTTACAGGTTTTTACAGGGTAACTAATGTCGTTACACATCTTTACAGGGTAACTAATGTCACCACAGGTCTTTACAGGGTAACAAATGTCATCACAAAGACTCATAATTTCACATTTACCTTATGTCTCTTTTATTGTTTGGTGAATAAGAGACAAGCCTAAATGAAACTCAGACTTCTGTTTAGTTTGAGAGACACAGCCAGTATAAGATGATAATGTTTCAGATCCAAATGGCCACTTTATAAAATTAGCAATCTCACAAAATGAACATCTTTACTTGGTTGAGAATGATTAAGGGTACAACAGCTAAGAAAATACAAAACTGCTGGGTATGCTAGCTGACAAAATATATCACCCATCACACCAAACATCATCACACAAAATATGTCATCCATCCATTATATTTTCTCAAATATAAAATCTTGGCCAGACACTTAAATCTATCAATGAATGATGGTATTGATAGATGTGTAGGAATGGGTTGTATATACTAATTCCATTTTCACCAACATTATGTATACATTAGATGATTGAAGGCTAAATAATTAAAAAAATTATTAAAACATCATACTTAAAACTACACATTGAACATGATTTTTATGTTAACATCAAGTGTTCTCTGAAAAAAAGGGTTTTGTAATAGGCCTTGTCTTATTTATAGCATGTCCTTACACATCTCTTGGGCCCTGGTGCAAAAAGAAATGTGTCCCATCTCCATGTGTATAACGTGTGAATAAAAAGGATGCTATGATGTAACCCTTTACGTCAGGAATTACACGACGCATGTTTCCGTAATGGCAGATTTAGTATCCACCACTTAGTACCACTTTTGAAAGTATACTCAGAAAATATTAGTGTTTCCTCTACAAATCTCTCCTTCATTGAGCAGTTCATGTAATAAAATGCATCTTTAAGTCAGTAAAATTAAATGTATCATGTTCTTAATGACAGAAGCACAAGTTCATGCTTATATTGTCATATGATCCTGAGGCAATAAAAGTGTCACAACAAATACATTTGAATCTGTGGCAGATGCACAGCGCTGAACTACATTCCTAAAGTCAGCAGTGAAAAACCAGGGAGAACGAAAATGAAACCAGAGGGAACCATGGTGAAACCATTCACCATGAAAGCACTGGTGAAACAACTCACCATGAAGGCACTGGTGAAACCATTCACCATGAAAGCACTGGTGAAACAACTCACCATGAAGGCACTGGTGAAACCATTCACCATGAAGGCACTGGTGAAACCATTCACCATGAAAGCACTGGTGAAACAACTCACCATGAAAGCACTGGTGAAACAACTCACCATGAAGGCACTGGTGAAACAACTCACCATGAAGGCACTGGTGAAACCATTCACCATGAAGGCACTGGTGAAACAACTCACCATGAAGGCACTGGTGAAACCATTCACCATGAAGGCACTGGTGAAACAACTCACCATGAAGGCACTGGTGAAACCATTCACCATGAAGGCACTGGAGAAACAACTCACCATGAAGGCACTGGTGAAACAACTCACCATGAAGGCACTGGTGAAACCATTCACCATGAAGGCACTGGTGAAACAACTCACCATGAAGGCACTGGTGAAACCATTCACCATGAAAGCACTGGTGAAACAACTCACCATCAAGGCACTGGTGAAACAACTCACCATGAAGGCACTGGTGAAACCATTCACCATGAAGGCACTGGTGAAACCATTCACCATGAAGGCACTGGTGAAACCATTCACCATGAAGGCTTTCTAGATATTTCTGTATCCGAGAGACTTGAAATAACATACATTAAAATAACACATTTTGAATCAAATTGTCAAGACTTCAGACGTATATATTAGAATATAGGGTGTTAAAACATCTAAAACAATTTTGGTTTGGATATCTAAGATGAAGATCTCCACAGAATATTTAGAAGGAAGATTTAGGTAATAAGATAAATTTCCCCCCCCAAAAGGAATAAAACTCAAATAAATCCTGACCATCATCATGAAGACAAATTTCAGATTCTAACAATTTAGATTATTTTCTTTTTTTCTTTATTATGCACTATTTGGTTCTTAGGTTCTGTTGGTTAACAAAGATTAGACCTAAACAGAAGCAACAAACACCTCACAAACAAACAAACAAACAAACAAATGAGATGTGACATTAGCTCACAACAGTGTGTCCACACACAGTGGCCCCTGTTTCACAGGTGTGTGTTCTGATCTGCATTTCTAGACCATCGAGCCCTGCTCATTGAAGGAGGGGGCTTGTAATCCCTGCGTGGGAAGAGCGGTGGCGTAAGGGCCCACGTCTCAGCAACCTCTCCTCTCCACGCCAGAGAGCACAGAGGCTTCAGTAGAAAAGCAGCTGGCTCCCGGTCACACGTCATAGACAGCTGTGAAAACTTTACACGCCTTCATGCCGCTGTTTATTGCCGTATAAGCACGTTTTAAGAGAGTTCACTGGAAGTATCAGGAAAAGCAATCTTGCTTTATTTGCAGCACACTGTGTAACCTATTAGAAATAATAGTGTAAAATAAAGCAGTTGCGTTCACACTGAATGGAAAACACTGCATAATGATCCAGTTCTATTGAAAGTTCTAGTGTTCTAGGTATATTGAAAGTTCTAGTGTTCTAGTTCTATTGAAAGTTCTAGTGTTCTAGTTCTATTGAAAGTTCTAGTTTGGCTGTATGTAGGTCAACATGTATTTTTTATTTACTCACAAATCTTTTGTGAAACAAGACGTCTTCGTGCCTTAGTCAGCTGCAGTATGATGTTATGGAGTGGCATGTGAAAGGGGCTTGTGAGGAACTCACAGAGCAGAGCAACACAAAGGCAAGAACCGCACACAGGACTGAGAAGGTTCCTCCAGTGAGCTCCAGGACTGTAGTCTGGTTGCCATGGTGAAGACAGTGCTCATTTGCATGTTACCGGGGCCTGTAGGATGACTGTGCTTCTCCCAGCTGTGCCTGTGTTTGTACTGGACAGGGTCTGAAAGCACAGCGCAGGCCAGATTAGCACACTAACCACTGATACCACTGATCTCAGATCAGCACGCTAACCTACCCTGCGTTTATACCACTGATCTCAGATCAGCACACTAACCAGCCCTGCATTTATACCACTGGAGTCATTTGTCTGCATCTGCTGTTTAATTTACTGTAAACATTAAAGTAAATGCAAAAGAATATTTCACTAGAAACTACTAAAATGCCAGAACAGCAGTACTGAGAATTAGTACTTATCAGGATAAAAGAAAATAAATATTAAGATAGCAATAAAAAGATAAATAAGGTAAGATAATAAAATCCAAGGAGTCAAAAGGTTCATGTTCAGACAGCTCTGAGAAATTGTGTGTGTGTGTGTGTGTGTGTGTGTGTGAGAGAGAGAGAGAGAGAGAGAGAGAGAGATTAGGAGGATGTTTGCCATTTTGTCCTTGGCCACTATGCCCTGTTTACAGTGATTTATGAGCCGAGTGTGTTGGACGTGTCTCTGATGCAGCTGGACAATGTGACAGCTCGAGTGGGAGGGGCGTTTGGACCCTGGAGACACCACACAGCTCTCTGCTCTCTCCACGCTGCACCTTGGCATTCTGGGCATTCATGCAGCTTCTCTCTCTGTCCGCGGTTTGGAACAAACTTTGCACCCCATCCTGTAGACTAACACAGACTATATCAGCCATCCTGTAGACTAACACCGTACCCTGTGTGTCCCCTATACCCGCACCCTGTGTGTCCCCTACACCCACAACCTGTGTGTCCCCTACACCCACACCCTGTGGGTCCTCTATACACACACTGTGTGTCCCCTACACCCACACCCTGTGTGTCCCCTACACACACACCCTGTGTGTCCTCTACACCCACACCCTGTGTGTCCCCTACACCCACACCCTGTGTGTCCCCTACACCCACACCCTGTGTGTCCCCTACACCCACACCCTGTGTGTCCCCTACACCCACACCCTGTGTGTCCTCTACACCCACACCCTGTGTGTCCCCTACACCCACACCCTGTGTGTCCCCTACACCCACACCCTGTGTGTCCCCTACACCCACACCCTGTGTGTCCCCTACACCCACACTCTGTTAATGCTGTGTTGAACTTGCCGTGTAATATCCATTCAGTGGATAGCTGTTGCATAATAAACTGAATAACGGTGGCTGGAAAATTTGTTCATACCTGTTTATGAGATGGGTGTATCTAATAAAGCAGAATTTGGCCAAACTATAAATACCCAATTCAGGCCATAAATGCTAGGAACAGGCCTTTAATTCTACCAGGTCTAAATTGAGCCTTACTAAACTGATTATCCAAATCAGGAAAATTATTGATTTGTTAGACCAAAAACTTGGATTTCCTGATCCAACGGCACACACTGTTACATTCACATTCACCATTACTTTTGAGATTTGCATAATTTGTTAAACAAACCTTTCCGTTTACATCTGTGAGGTCTAACTAGGATATAAGATATCGTTAAACCTGCCAAGCAGAGAAAAACCTCATGGTCCTGCACTGCCTATGTATATTCCACTCTCAAAATTATTTTTAGTCTCTAGGACTAAGCTTCCTGTGTCTAGAAAATCAAGCCTGAACATGCAGACGTATAAATGCAAGAGACCTCAAATTAGCATAACTGCATTGAAGCACGTTAGTGTGTCCCTGACGCCTTCCCAGAAGCCCCTCTCTCGCCCCTCTTCACGTTGGAAAAACAACACCTTTCAGCGCTCAGCATAGCTGCGGAGACCGCATCGCCGAGGCGACCAGGCCCGAACACAGACCGCCACTTACGTCTGTCGGATCAGGCGTCCCCTGGACAACTAGCGGCTTTCAGAAATGTCTCTCCGTAAGCACTAGAGGAGTAGAGGTGTCATCTTTGGCCCGGGGGGGCGAGGGACACCCTCACCCTGCTCCTCCTGGCACAGGTTTTCTGCAGTGAAGGGAGCCATTTTGTGGGTGCGAATGGGCCCTTTTAGAGCCGTGTCAGCTGGGCAGAGAGAGAGAGCAGACGCACACTCCTCCTCTAGCTGGCGGGAAAGCCCGTGTGTGGCAGGTCCACCGACCCGTGGACACAGAGCTCAGTCTGTGGTCACCGTACTGGGAATGACTCACCAACCTCAGCCAGGCCTGGGACCCATCTCCCTAAAACACTGCAGTGTTAAGACCAGCTTAATTAATAAAGACAGAGACGGAGTGTGTGGAGTATCCTGCCTTTGGGAAGAGCAGTCAGAGTCAGTGAGCTGTTGCCCTCCAAGAGCATCAGACACAACGACAGAGAGTGACAGCTGAATACTGGTCATGTGATGCTGATGTGAATACGATCCCGTGGTATTAAGGGGGCCTAACCAATCAGTGTGATTACTCACATAAGGGACACTGGTCAGATATACATCAGATTTGGTCATCTGCAGTGTGATGACAACGTGTCAGTTGATGCATGTCAGTTGAAACGTGTCAGCATGGACGTAATTTTGTAATAAAAAGTGGGGGGGACATGGATTGGTCGCTATTTAAATATTTGGTTTTAACCGTAAAAACTGGGGGGGGCCCAACACCGTCCGTGCGTGTCAGTGAAGCATCAGTTGAAACGTGTCAGTTGAACCGTGTCAGTTGAAACGTGTCAGTTAATGCGTGTCAGTTGAAACGTGTCAGTTGATGCGTGTCAGTTGAAGCGTGTCAGTGAAGCGTGCCAATTGAAACGTGTCAGTTGATGCGTGTCAGTGAAGCGTGCCAATTGAAACGTGTCAGTTGATGCGTGTCAGTTGAAGCGTGTCAGTTGAAACGTGTCAGTTGATTCGTGTCAGTTGAAACGTGTCCGTTGATGCATGTCAGTGAAGCGTCAGTTGAAACGTGTCAGTTGAAGCGTGTCAATTGAAGTGTGTCAGTTGAAACGTGTCAATTGAAGCGTGTCAGTTGAAGCGTGTCAGTGAAGCGTGTCAGTTGATGCGTGCCAGTGAAGCATGTCAGTTGATGCATGTCAGTTGAAGCATGTCAGTGAAGCGTGTCAGTGAAGCGTGTCAGTTGAAGCATGTCAGTTGATGCATGTCACAGTTGAAGCGTGTCGGTGAAGGCATGTTGGTGAAGGACTCTTGCTGCCTTTCTGATGTTATACAATTCCTGATGTTCCTCAGCTCAGCCTCCTGCCCTCCTGCCCCAATTCCCCTGACTACAGATATATATATAATATATATATATATATATATAATCTTATCACAGCTGAATCTATTTATCTTGATATTGTGGCTATAAAAATGCATTTGACCTATTTTCAGCAGTTAATTTCACATAGAAATGTAAAATATAAATTGTCATTGTAGGTCAGATGAGGTCTAAACAGCAAAGCTCAGAATATATTAGATTTATGGTAAATGTGTTTCTCATTTTCTGTCCCCAGTGGTCAACCAATGAGTTACAAAAATAATAATGCATTAGCTCCCCCTTGTGGCCAAAGTACGTTTTTGCCCAAACTCTTGAAACGCGATAGTGTAACTCGCTGTGCCAAGTGGCACAAGTCTTCAAATGACTGCAGAGGTAATGGCGAGGGAAAAGTATTCACGGGGCTCTCAGCTGTGCTAACAACAGCCGACAGCTTCAGCCCTGCTCAGATTTAAAAAATAAACTTGGCATAGCACCGAAAAAATAGAAATAAAAATGTAAAGGTTCTTAGTAAAAGTTCAGAATACTTTGGTACATTTTTAAAATGACATTTGTAAATGCAATGTAGCAGCTAAATCTGTCTCCCGAATAACACAAGGGACTGTTCAAAACAAGTAGTTGGAAACTGTTGTAATGGGTTGTAAGTGTTGTAACGTGGTCTGACCGATTAACAGCAGATGCAAGATCAGCGGTAACTACATGGATAGTACAGTAGATGGCGCTGTTTTACCATTGTGAAATGGCCAACACGTCACACTATGGCAGGAAACGTTTAAATATTGTTTCTTCGTGGCGCAGACGGCTGGAGACCGTCTGAAATTTTCTGTACTTTTACAAAATTTCTGTGAAAAAAGACACATTATATAAAACGAAAGAGAAAGAAAGCTCCTGCTTGATAGGTCCAGCTTTACTGCTTTTGTGGAGTCTGGCTCGGAGCGTCCCACAACATGGCAGGCAGCGTCCTGGGGCTGTTAACTCTGGGTTGTGTTTTTTTAAAAAGGACATTTCAGGACTTCACCAGTCGAAGAGAAATAAAGCAGCACCTCAGGCTATAGGTTCAGAAACGAGCGAGTACGGACACGTCTAGTCACCACACACACCCACACCTAACACGGACCGACACTCCCTAAACACTACACTGCACTGCACTACACTACACACTGACTTAGAAACGTAATACAAATGAATGGTAACAAACGCTTTATTTTCAGATGGGAGCTGAGATCACGAAAGAAGACATGTCTGTTCTAGTCTCTCCCATGTTTTATGCCATTCTGGTGTCTCCACAGGTATCAAAAATCTAATCTTGAGATGCAACGGCTGGTGTCTTTGATTCCCAAGAGATGGCATCACCAGAGGAATGTGGGTTCAATACATCTATGTACAGGAATTCGGCCTGTACAGGAATATGAATTATATGAATATCATTCATAATGAATGAATGAATTTGGTTATAAAAACTTGGTGATCATAGGCTGTGGGTGTAGACGATTTAAAAAAAAATATATTGTTGCACAAATCTTATAAAAGAGTTTTATTGGACAACATTTTTTAGATAAGAGTAAAATAAGAATCACTGAGCATTAAATGATAAAATCTCACAAATAAAGCAAATGTCCTGGCAACACACATCATAGCAAGAGGCACTGCAGTATCATCACCAGGTATGCAGTTTAAAACTGGTTCAGCCCACCAGAACCCTGCCGGCCCTCTGTGTGTTTTGACCTTATGATTGCAGATCCACAGGGCTTCATGAACCCCTGAGGGACAGGTTTGAATAACCTTAGGGACTTAATTTGTATAATATCAAATCTTCTAGCAGTTTATTGTCATTTCTATATGTATTTTAGGAGGTTTGAGTTTGGGTTTAAAAGGTTACCAGGATAGTGCATGGTTTTTCACCGTAAAACAGCCCCAGGATCACCAGAGCAGGCCAGTAGTAAAGTGTTAATGAACTCTCAGCTGGGCAATGTGGAAACTCCCCATGAAACAAAACCACAGCTAACTGTGCATTTGTCATTCATCATACGCGCAAATTTGACACCATTCAAATAAAACCACTCATCACATTTTGCACTACAGTGGGACACAAATGTTGATGATGGTCATGCTAATGGTGACAATATTCTTTTATTATTTTTTTGTTTTTTACTTAAAACAGAAAGAAAACGTGATTTCCTGAGGGGCGGCGGAGAGGTCTGACGGCTGCGCTGCGTGTTGTGGATTCTGCCCCAGCTCAGCGTTCTCATTCTGCAGCGCCGCTCACGAGGACAGCGGCCCGTCTGGGGCCGGGCCGTGCGGCGGGGGTTAAACGTATCCGGTGCCCTGCTGCGCGGCTGGACGAGGGCGGGAGGCTGGGTAACGAGACGCCTTCTCCGCCGAGCTCTTGCCATGGCAGGTGCAGCTGAGCAGACTGCCGCCAATGATGGCCAGGGCAGAGGAACCCCAGCCGATGTACAGGGCTTTGCCGAACTCGTACCTGCAGCAAACAGCATGAGGATGTTAGTGGATGCTAGGATGATAGTGTCCTACCTGAGCGCTCTGCAGTGTAAGATCTGACCTAGTATCTGCTCTTACCCCTGCAGGCAAGACCTCGATACACTGAGAAGGTTTAATCATGAGGAATTATTGGAGATTTTGGTTTATTGGGATCAGTTATTCCAAAACTGTATCTGCATTTAGATTGTAGATATGCAGATGCATAAACCCTGACAAATTGTCACTCCGAAAAAACACTACCCCACAAGATAACTTACATATTAAACTTGCATACAAAATTCATTTGTTTAAAAGATTTATAATGAATTCATATGATCACACAATGTAAGTAGTCACCAGAGAGCCATCAGAGGAGAGGTGTCTGGACTCCAGAAACCCCCCCAGATACTCACCTGGCATTAGTTGGAGTGAAAGGGTTGAAGAACTGCCTTCTGATGTTGTCACCATACCAGATTGTGGCTACAAAGCCACAAATACCTGCAAACGTGACCCCAAATGCCAATGAGATCTTAACAATGCGAATTCACAAACAACATCCCAGTAAGAAGCTCATGCAGGTCAATACAGTTTCTTAAAAAGCAGAAAAATAAACAGACCATTGAATCTTAAGATTATCATCAGATCAGGATAGTACTGCACTCACTGTGTGCATTAAGATCTTGTACTTGTGGTTATGCTGAGACGTTCAAAGGGTTAGAGGTAAATATAGCCCAGCCAAGAACTTCAAATTACTCAACCAAACTGTCCACCACCAAATCTGAAACACTTCTTCTGGTTTAATCTACTGCCTTTATTTCACCCCAGTTCTGGACACAGTTAAGACAGTAACAGCTCCCTAGCAGGTCAAAAACAAAGCTATTTTTTCCACTTTCTTGTTTATTTTAAAGTGAGAAACAACATCTATGTAAAGAGTTTGGCTCTCATCTCCACACCTGCGATGATGAAGATCACCCCTCCAGTTAGGGCCACCTTGTTCTTGGTCTGCTTGTCCTCAGACAGGCACTTGGTACACTTCATCCCTACCATCGCCACCAAGATGGCCACGCCACTCAGAAGAATCCCTGCCACCATGAAACCACGCGCAGCCTGTATCTCCACTGGAGGATGGGAGAGACAGAGTTAGGGTTAGTGACACACACACACACACACACACACACACACACACACACACACACACACACACACACACACACACACACACTTTAAGATTACAGATCCAGTTAGGAAAGAGCACCTCCTACACCCCCATTAACACCTATAGGCACATTTGCCATGTTACTGGGGTCTTAGTTTGACACTGGGGAGCTGTTTTGCAGTGAATGGGACATTGTGGTACATTTTCATTTTAAATGGTCAGCTAAGCTAAATACAATTTTATTTCATATCAGATATTTTCAGATATTCCAATAACGGTGATTTTAGTACTAAATGTTTACACTTCAATATGATATTTTTTACGTTGCGAAATAAGTGTACATTTGTTTTGTATGTGTGTTTGTTCTGGTACGCTTTCCAGACTACTCAGTAACAAGGAATTCAAGGCATCTGTTGAGCTTGTCTTAACATGCTCTGAGGGGCTAGAGGAGGAGGTGTGAACCCCCACCACTTCACAACCGTACACATTTATCAATGATTTGGGTCACACAGTGGCAATTAAACCTAATTCCTTATTTTCTTAGGTTTTTTTTTACATTCTTCCATCCACAGTATAGCCACTGTATTCCCAGCAAAAAATTATAGATAAGAATATTCAAAATACATAATGTAACAAATTTGCAAAATAATACAACAATAGAAACTATATATATACAAAACACATTTTGTAGTGAAAAGAAGCAAATATTAGAACAACAAACTTACTTGGTAGTTGTAACAATGAGTCGTAGATTTTACACTGTAGCTGGCCCGTGCTTTGATACACACACGACTGCCACAGACCTTCATACACAGCTTGAGCCGTGATAATGTTATCGCCTGCATATGATGACATTTTCCATTCAGTCAGGGTTGTGGATATTATTAAGCCTATGAATCCAAAAAACGCCAAGGTAAATCCCAGTAGCTGGATCCCCCCATTTGCCATTTCGTCTATGGACGGAAGATGACCAGTTAGAGTTGGAGTTGAATGTCCTGTTATGCGCTGGGACGAGCTGCTGGAGAAGGAGTGATGCCTGAGGGGTTGACAGATGTTTGGCGCGTCACCTGAGCATCTTCTTGGGGTGATTCACCAACCCACTCACGCCGTTGTGAAACTCTTATGTGGTAGCACCACCTTGTGGTTATTCTCTTAACCACACACCACCAAACTGAAGTTTCATGAAGTCGAAACTCAGCTGTGTAAAATCTGCTTTAAATCTAAAAAAGTTCCTTTACAATAATTTGTACTATAAATGAGGTCTTGTGGTTGCTTGTGTGTTTTTATCATTAAAAAGTCTGTTTATTTCTTCATTATTACTTAAATCATGTATGTATACTTTACCACTACATTAACAGATATATAATAAAATCTGATGATTTATCCACTACAAAACAAATTAGCATTCTAAATAAATCTTTGACAGGTTTGTTCTCTGTGGGGTACTGTGAACGTGTTGAACGGAGTTAAGCCATTTTGTAACTTCTTACCGTCAAACAGTGTGACTGACCAATAGCAAATACGTCACTTTAGCAGAGTAAGCAAAAAACACCAGCAGCCTTGTTTAGAAAATCAAACACAGACTTTACAACTCCAGATTCACCTCTGTCCACTGGAATTGAGCATGTAGGTAAGTGAATATGTCTTTAGAATTTATTTGGAAAAATTCTCTTTAAAAAAATAATAAAATTATGCTTTAATGACAACTGGATCACAAAATGTAGTTTTCTGTCATTGTATACTGCAAATATACATACTTACTAAGAAATACCTTACTAAATCATATTGGAATGCTCAAACACTTGTGACTTTATGGTCAAATATTTGGTCCTTTACTAGGGCTGAGATCAAAATGGAATCCTTATTGACACTCATAAGATGGATGTTTTCAGCTATTTTGAGTGACCATATGAAACTGTAAAGTGTAATAAAGTGCTTGACGCATGCATGTGATATTGCACAGTTCTTTCAATTTCCAAATCAGATCAAGTTTCTCGGACACAGTAATGCAAAAGTAGCTGTGGCCATGTTCATATAAGCAGAACTGAAGGCTGCTACACAGGCCATTACTCTGAAGGCTAAACAAACCTGAGCTTTGCATCCTCTTTTTGTCAAGCATTCATCTTGATCCAGCTTTTAGTTTCTTAATTGTTACAGAAAAGATGTTGACAATGTTTAGCTTCTCAGTTGTTACTGGCAAGATGTTGACATACACTCATTGACCCCAGAAACTATGCTATCAACAATGCTAATGCCGCTAACAATGCTAATGTGTCCCGTTTTCCCACAAGGAAATGGCCAGTGGTCATGTCATCGTTTTATTGGCCCTTCTTCAGTTGAGTTTCCATGGTGACTTGAACCACACCCGTGCCAGCTGCCCCATCCCCTGCCAGTGCTTCTCTGTCACCACCATGATTTGCTCGGACGATCGAATGACGGGTCTGCCCGTGGGCATCTCCCCACAGGTAAGGACTCTGATCGTCGTGGCGGCCAACATGGCGTCTATTGTTTTCCATGAAGAGGCCCAGCTGACAAAACTGGTGCTGTTGAACAACCCCGTGAGGACGGTTCCGTCTCACACCTTCTCACGGCTGCCTGGTCTGGAGGAGCTGGAGATCAGTGGGAGTCCGTTCTTGGCGTTAGAGGCGGGTTCCTTCCAAAGGCTGGACAACCTCACCAAGCTTCTCCTGAACAATAACAAGCTGAAACATTTACTGCCTGAAACCTTTGACCCACTAGAGAGACTCGAGACTCTGCAGCTGAGGGGAAATTGCCTGCAAAATCTGAGCTCCACGCACTTTGACCATCTCCACAACCTGCAGGAGCTCGACCTGTCCTTCAACGAGCTTCCGTCGCCAGATGAAGCTCTGCTCAGTGGTCTGGGCCAGCTGAAGACGCTGAACCTGGGCTCAAACCGGATCACCTCTCTGCCACCAGGCACCTTCAACCACACGCCGCAGCTATGGAAGATCTCGCTCCAGGGAAACCAGATCACACAGCTCCCTCAGGGCATTTTTGCTGGGTTGAACAACTTGGAGGAACTGAATCTCAGAGACAATAGAATATCAGAGCTGAGTGCTGGGGTCTTTCCTGGCACACTGAAGAAGCTGGTGCTCAGTGGAAACAGGCTGGTGGAGCTCCCCTCCAAGGTGTTTGCTCACCTTTGGTACCTCACTCACCTGGACCTGTCCAATAACCAGCTGTCTACCATTCCTGTCGAGCTGTTCCACAACCTTACCACTTTGGAGTACATCAACGTGTCTGAGAACCAGCTCACAGAGCTACCGGGCACTGTTTTTCAAGGGCTGATCAACGTCGTAGCCATTCATCTGCAGGCAAATAACCTGAGCTCGCTGGCGGCAGACCTCTTAAAAGACCAGGAGATTTTGTCACGGCTCTACCTGTCCAGAAACAGACTCCAGAACCTGCCCTATGGCTTTTTCGAGTCCTTTGGCTTTGAGAGCATCGTGCAACTCCATGGCAACCCATGGCGTTGCGACTGTGGTCTGCACTACCTCCGTGAGTGGCTGGATTACAGCAGCAGCGCCATTGAGGACGTTGGTCAGATCCTGTGCACAAGTCCTGAGCCCCTCCGTGGGCAGAGCGTGGCCTCTCTGCACAAGAACCTGCTCATCTGCACCAACAGCTCGAACCGTGGGTCAGAGGACCACCCTGCTGAACCGACGGCCACGGAGAAGACTTCAACCAGCGCTGCCTCTAGCACCAAACAGTGCAGCCTCCTTGATGTCAATGGCACTTTGGTCGTTAAATGCACTTTTATGAAATGTTCCAATCTAAAGCTTGAGGCCAATTTCCATCTGGTTGACGGAAGCACTTTTAGTTACATAAAGACAGAATCGTGGTCAGACCAGTGCTTAAACGGGACTCTGACACTGACTGTTTAATTGTTCTTTCTTCACAGAGGATCCAATGAAACTGGAAAAAAATATGCAGATAATACAGGGGCAGCCACCTCTGGTCTGTGTGTGTATGTGTGTGTGTGTGTGTGTATGCGTGTGTGTGTGTGTGTGTGTGTGTGTGTGTGTGTGTGTGTGTGTGTGTGTGTGTGTGTGTGTGTGTGTGCGTGTGTACATGCACAGAGGGCTCTAACCTTATGACTCAGAGATAGACGGCTGATAAAGGAGGTGGACGTCCTGTAAAGTTCAAAGTACAGCACTTCAGACAACAGTACAATGAGCATCATGTTCACTCTCACAGAAATGTTATAATTTAATAAAATTCCAGCTATATATATATATATATATATATATATATATATATATATATATATATATATATATATATATATATATATATATATATATATATATATTCATAGAGAGAGAGAGAGAGAGAGAGAGAGAAATAGAGAGATAGATAGAAATGGTAAACATTTTGCAATGTTGTTGCTGAAGCGCCATACATCCTGAAGTAGTCCATGAGTACACCAGTATTTCTGAGGACTGTATCCTGAAAAAAAAAACATGTAATGCCATGTTAATTCTGGCCCATAGAGGGCGCACTTAACCTGGGATTACAACCCAACAAGCTCCCTCTTAGCGTAATATTCCAATAAACGAATCAAGTAAATAAAAAAGCCAAGCAAATTACAATTACAAAATGAAATATGAAAAAAGACAAACAAACAAGTAAACAAACAATAAAAAATATCATCAGATATTTGGGGCCTCATCAGACTGTTTGTCAAGTGCATGTCTCATAAATTCAGATCACTGTTGTTTATTGAGATAATTAATTGTTAGAAATATACACATAAAGTTTGTTAATGAATCTTTAGTCATATACACACAAAGTTTAATCATTAGTCATATATACATAAAGTTTGTTAATTATTCATTTCTCATATACACATAAATTTATTGTGGCTTCCCCATACATAGCTGTAACAGCTGCACAGAGAAAGCAGATATATATATATATATATATATATATATATATATATATATATATATATATATATATATATATATATATATATATACATGCTGTACATAACATATCTATATACATATAACATGTTGTACATAACATAACATATATCTCTGTACCTGTAATATAATTTATAAGATAAATCTCTAGCCACAAAGAAGGTACACAGAATTATGTGAGGAGTGCTATTTCTCGTGTAAGGACTCACACGTCTGAAACATCAATTTGTTGAAGCTCACAACTGCACATTTAGCCTTGATTATATCTACAGCATAACAGCAGAATTCATTTTACCACAAAATCATGACTTGGATTTCAAGAGCCAACCACTGCCTATCTGATAATATCAGTGTGGGCAGTGAGAGGAATGTAAAAACCTTGTCCACAGTAAATGATTAATTAAGCAGGACACTCCTTCATCCTGCACAAAGCCCTGTTATGTCAGGCTGGATTGAAAACAAGAGGCTTTTAGGCAGACGTGCAGGACATCAGACAGCAGTACAATATCACGATATGTTAAAACACAAAAACAGCCTTCAGCCAGTGAGGCTGTGAGAACAGTTCTCAAACAGCTTCAGTTGTTTGGTCTGCAAGGGGCACTAATGTTGCTTTTCTCTTTATGTTTACCCTGAAATTAAGCACTCCTGTGCACACTGGAGTGGCAAAACGGTTCTCTGGGTTATTTTTGTCCCTTTATGTATCATTAAAGCCTTTTAAATGCTGCTGTCAGCTCTAGCGTGAAGGCATTCGCCTTCCTGTGAGTGTTTTAAACCCCCTTCCCCCAAATCTCCAGCCAGGCTCAACTTCAGCTACACAACCCGTCCCTGACTGCCCAGACAGAGGGGTGGGGAGGAGGAGAGAGGGAGACAGGGGGAGAGAAGGAGAGAGGGAGAGAGAGAGAGAGAGAAAAAAAGGAAAGGGAGGTAGTGTGGGAGAGGGAGGGGAGGAGAGGGCGTGTAGGAGGGATCAGAGGAAAGAGTTCGTTCTAGGGCTTGTGGTGGTGTTTCTCTCTCAGAGTTTTGTATAGTTGGGTCCCAGCAGGGATCTCCTGGGCCTATCAGAGACTACACCACAGCTAGCAGAACGAACACGCTGCACTGGGGCTGGGATCTGAACCACAGGTACTGCTGTCTGCAGCGGAGACACAATGGACAGAGTTCCCTTCAACTGACCAGTGAGGGCATGTCTGCATGTCTTCTGGGACTGATCTGGGACCTGCTGCAATTTTACTCCTAGTACAAAGACTGAAGAAGAAAAGAAACTTGTTGACTCTTTGAAACCAAAGGTAAGTTCTTTCACACACTCAGTATAAAGCAATATTTTTGGAAGTCAGTGTTTAAACTTCTCTTTGTCATTCAACAGTTGTTGTGATCAACGAATAATTCTTAAAATAGCATTTTGTTACTTAGGTTACGGCTGGCACCGGTACCGCAGTGTTTAAAATTTAAATTAGTTTGTTTCGTGTAGTTAGTGAATGGGGGCTGGTCTAGGCGCAGACTGAAAGAGAGAGAGAGAGCGAGACAGAGACAGAGAGAGAGAGGGCTCATTCAGGCTGCTGAAGAGCCCATGTGTGAGTGAATGAGAGAGTGAACCCTACTCATTACGCTCGTGTACTACCGCCTCCTTGACTTCCAGGACGGCGTGTTCACGTCGCCGACTCAGCGCGGTCTGGTATCTGCGCACAAGGTGTTTAGCGCCATTTCTTAGGCGCAGACCTCGAGCTAATGTGAAGCACATGCTGACATACAGGACCTCTCACAGCCGAGAAAGGAAATATACTTATGTTTGTGTGAGTGTGTGTGTGTGTGGTTGATTCGTCTTTGCGCGCGCGACAGAGAGAGAGGGTGTTTTCCCTCCCCAATTGACACAGCTGCAGCGAAGTATTTATTGCCTCGAGGGCTGGACTTTTTAATGACGCGGGCGCGTGTGAGTGATGCTTTTATGCGGGCTAAAGGTGCGCGAGCGTCTTACCTGTCTTCTGTGACGCCTCCTTAGCAGCTTGTTGACTCTCGCAGCAGCCAATCAGATCCAAGCTCATCCAGTGGGCGTCTTAAACTGCAGAGGGTCTCTTCAGAGAACGAATTTACTACTGAATTTATACATTTGTATTTTGTAAATTCTTAGCAAGAGTTTCAACAGGTTATAAAACACGTCTTTCTTGTCAAAGCAATCTTTTTGCAGTAAAATAAACCCTGAACGCCAACAATATGCCACAAACACACACGGACCCTGTTTCTAATTGTTGACATCTTGGATAGTTTTCACCGCGTCAGAATTCATTGGTACACTGAAATAACTGTACACCCCCTTCATTTGTTGCCGTGGTTACATGGTAATAAACGGCACGGGGCTCACGGGTTGACGTTTGCGTGCGTTTTGTGAGTTTGAGGTTTCAAGTTGACATTTCCATTTCATAGGAAACGTCAAATGTGTTTTGGGTTAAGATAGGACAGAGAGAACATTAGTCAGGCCAAGAGTGTTGCTGTCATATTTCTTTTGAAAAGCAGACCATGAAGACCACTGGGCAAAAGACAAACAGTGATTTCTTGTGCGGCATTTCCTGTGGCTTCCAGAGCACAGACACGGCTCAGAGCATATATGCACAGGTGGAGCGGACACGGAGCTAAACTACTGCTGGGTCTGCGTCAGCGTCTGCAGACCTTTAGTGTTGTGTCATAACTACGAGGAGCAGCCATACCACCAACATGTGTGAACCATTACCGCCTCCACCAGGGAGTTCAGCACAACAAAGAGTCAGCAGGCCCAACCCGGGAGTTTCTAAAATTCAGCAACAAAGAATGTTGCCCTGCTAAAATTCATGAGCGGATGGTCTGAGTGAAGGAACATATGTAGGCAGAGAAAGATAGAGAGAGAGAGAGAGAAAAGAAAAAAAGGAGAACAAAGTGGAAGACGTAATCCGTTTTGGAGCGTGTGTGTTTCTTTTTTGGCCCGTTGAGCTGCAGGCCGTAATTTGGAGCTGCTTTAGAGCCTTAACGCGGGCCGCAGGCCGTCTCTCCGGCCCAGACACTGCGGTCCATGTTGCTTCCGCCTCGTTTTTCCTCGTCTCCAGAGCGTCTTGTGATGGGAGGAGAGAAATACACGATACAGTTCCAGTAGAGAATAAACACGGCCAAAATAGCTCCTCACTACTCCCTGGTTTCCTCCTACATGCCACGGTTCTGTTTAGCTCAGGGGAGTCGGCTCCGCAAAGCAACATTCAGAGGCAACACTAGCAAGCGGCCGTAAACAAGAGGACTATCTGTAGTCTCTTGTTTGTTTTGTCATTTTTCTCCACACCAGGCCGAAGATACGTTCTCAGGTGTTCTCACGTGTTCTCAGGTGTTCTCACGTGTTCTCACGTGTTCTCAGGTGCTCTCACGTGTTCTCAGGGGTTCTCAGGTGTTCTCAGGTGTTCTCACGTGTTCTCAGGTGTTCTCTAGATGATATCGCTCGTGTGAGTCTGGGGTCTGGCAAACTCTCCCTCTGCCCTGGAAAATGTCTCACTTCCACTTCTCTGGAGTCTGAGCAGCGGTCAGTCCTGGAGCCCCCCCCCCCTCCGGGCCCTAACCCCCCCCCCCCCCATCTCCGTGAGCTGAGGTCACATTCCTGGCTGACAGTCTTGCCCCTCATCCAGCCCGACGTCCAGCTGCATCTTTACGGCTCCGCTGCTCTTGGTCGGCGTTGGAAGCCGCCTCTGATGATCATTAATCAGCCTGCGCGGTTTGGCTGGGTCGGTCCTGACGGCAGCCCGAGCCCCCCGCGGCTGGCAGGAGTTAGTGCCTCTCAAGAGGCTTCGGGAGGCGGGCGGGGGTGGAGGGGGTGGAGGGTGTGGGCGGGGTGTAGGGGGCGGATGGGTGTTGCTAGGATTTTTTCTTTTTCGGCCACCTTCCCTGTCTCAGATGAATGGTTTGGATGAGGGTAATTATTAATTACAGCAGCTCTGCTGGCTGTGTAACCTGTCTGCTTTCTCCTATCCTGGCCCAGACTCCTCCTGTCCTGTTCTAGACTCGTCCTGTCCCAGACACCTCCTGTCCCAGACTCCTCCTGTCCTGTTCTAGACTCGTCCTGTCCTGGCCCAGACTCTAATCATGTGGTTTTGGTGCCTGGGTTGATGGTCTTTTGAATCCAAGAGGTCATGGATGTTATTTAGAATTGATTGGTATTTATTTTCCTTTGTTCCAGTGGTAAGCTGAGACTCATGGCTGTCTGATCTGATGTGCTCATGGAGACTTGGCTAAATTCACCGCTCATCTTTAGCCAAACACAACGAGATGGCCAAACACTGCAGTGTGTGTACATAACCAGTCCCAGTCAGCCATTGAGGCCTTCAACAGAGGCAGGAGCATTAATCTGAGAGAGTAAAACCTGATGAATCCATCTCCTTCTAGTTATGTTGTAAGAATAGTCAGCCCCTTTCAGTGTGATGTCATATTGATGATGATGGTGTTATTTTCAGTGACTTATCAACAGTGATTAGGTCTGTTGACAGTTGGGCTAGAGTGATTTAGACAGAGCAGGAGAGTGAACACATCACGTGTGCATTCCAGTACTCTCAACTACAGCAGAAAACAAACCTCAATCTGGATGTGGTTTTTTTTACGATTTGATTTATTTTTTTAGGTTATCTGATAAGGGCAATGAAAGATTTGAGTTTACCATCTGTCCTGGAATTAGCAATACGCTCTGTTTCATCTGCTGTCTCTGATGACAGAGCCTTCAAATGGCCTTCTGTGAAAAACATACACGACACCCAAAACGTATTTGCAAGCAAACACAGAATCACCTCGGCTGCCATGGGAACCCTTGCTCAAACGAACGACCCCCTCTGCTGTATTCGTCCCATTCTTCACCCACACACACACACACACACACACACACACATGATTTGAACACCTGTGCGTGGGTGATATCAGATAATATCTGTAAGACACTGGCACTTCCACACAAGAATGGTGAATACATGTGGTAATCCTGCAGAATCAAGCCCAGTGACTCAGAGAACCACTAGTCCACTCCTGTATGACCCTCGGTGAGGTCATCGGCAGATTACGGCTGTTCGTTTGAATTCAACCTGGAATTTAAGCTCTGATTACCTTGAGGCGAGGGAGAGAGAGAGAGAGAGAGAGAAAGCATTGCAGTTGTGACCCATGCACCCTGAGAGGTCACCATGCCATGAAGATGTGGTGATAAGATTTGACCATTTATTATTCAGAGTTTAGACTGCTGAACTTAAATGCAGATTCCAACATGCACTTGTTTTGGGGGATCAGTCATCGCTTGCTGAGACTGTTATCACTGAAGCATGTCTCAAGCTTAACTTAATTTAAATATTCAAAATATTCACTACTTAACTGGGATCATTAAAGAAATATTGGCAGGTTTTTCTCTGCAAATCTTTCCCGCTTTATTCTTATCTCTAAAAGCGGGTTTTAAAAAGTCTTTGTCTAATTAATTTAAGAAAGGAACCACTTCGGCAACAGAACTACTGCGTTCATGCGATTATAATAACTCCTACGTGTTTTTCCGTGAGCCTTGTTGCTGTTTACACCCAGACTGCAGTCTGTCTGAGAGACTTGTCCTGGTTTAGCAGGTGGTTGCTAGATTAGTAGGTTGTCTGATTTCTCCAAAGGGCTTTCGCTCTGCCCTGAGGGTATCAGATTCCAGACTGTTGAGGCAGGTAAGAGGTGTGGCCGCCCTGCTGGGCTACTGATCTGGAATCAGCATTCTCTCTGCTGTTACTTCCTCTCTGCACTGAATCTTCTGAGAATCTCTGTTTCGTAATGGAATTTAACTCGAAAACATTTTGTTTGTTGCTTTCTGTGAAGAGCTCGTGTACCGAGAGAGGGAGATAATTACAAAGTACAAATGTTTCTTTCCCAAGTACAGGGTGTACAAACTGCCTTTCAATAATGTCCCTGTTTAAAGATTAATCGGTTTTCAGGTCAAAATCTAATGATGTAGGGTGATACTTTTGTTCATGTCCCTCTAACATCATCATGTTCCCTCTAACATCATCAAGACCCTGGCTTGACCTGAATTTGGATCCACCTGACCAGGTAAAGGCAGCTGTTGGGGCCTGGGTGGAGGTGTAGGGTGGAGGTGGGGGTGGAGTTCTGTTGAGATTCGCCTGTGAGAACAAGACCTGGTGTGAGCAGAGGCCTGAGGTGGAGGTAGACCCAGTCTCCCGGCACTCCAACCAGCTGCTCACCTCCACCAGACATCTCGGGAACAGGAGCACGCCCAAGAGGTGTGGAGGTGTGGAGGCGGAGGGGCGGAGGGGTCGGCCCTGGGCGTGCTCACACTGCCACGGGCGTGTAGCAGCACGCTCCCCCTACCTGCATGTTTGTGGTGGTGACAGTGCGCTAAAGCCCAGCCCAGCGTTCAGCGCCCACACAGAGTCTGCTGAGACTTCAGCCACGCGCTGGCTCCACCCTCCATGGACTCTCGTTATTGTCGTCTGGTGTAAGATTATCTGGACAGAAAAGCGTTAGCTGAATCAGCCCGAGTACTGCGCTGCGTCCGAACGCTGGCAGACGCATCGCCTTGCAGTTTAGTTCTGCATGAGCTGAGAGGAAAGATCTGCTGTTAAAACGTTCTCAAGCTGGAAGTGTGATGGCTGCAGACTGGACCTCCACATGTGGACTGAACAAACTTGTACAAACACATCTGCCCTGTGCGAACATGTGAGGATAGACTCTTAAACCCCACAGACCCTCCTATATGTGTTCGCAGGTATTGACCCTTCAGATATATAAGATGAACAGCTGTCTCTTATTGATGCTGACCTCCTGAAGATGAATTTAGGCCTGACTAGCCTGTCCTAAGAACAAAAGCTTTCACTGGTGTAATGTTAACTGTTCCCAGAGGTTTAGACTGTGCCCGCAGTGTCTTTATGCCTTTAAATAAAGAAAGTGCAATCAAAGCTAGTCAGGATGGCTTGTGGAAGGAGCCTGTCTGACAAACAGCTAAGCCATCAGCGTCTGATGCCTGCTGGAGGGTGTGATGTTTGTCCACAGTGTGTGGTGCTATCACGGTTGATAACATCATGGTTGTTAGCAGGTTTTGGAGGATGAACATCAGCTCAGGTCCTGTAGAGGAGCAACAGAAGAGCCTCGGAGTAGATGTACAGACCGCCGTCTTCAATGGTGCATGCTGGAACATGCCAGCAATGTTCACAGTGGTGAAAAGAGACAGAGAGAAAGAGAGAAAAAGAGAAAGAGAGAGAGAGGGAGAGAGGGGGGGAATGGCAGAGAGAGAGAGAAAGGAAGAGAGAGGGGAGAGAAAGAGAGAGAGATTGAAATAAGACAAAATACTCCAATTTGCCATATCTCTTGTATCATGTGAGCTCATACACACTGCGTGTGGTATATTGCTCATGTCATCATGATGTGTATTTGTGACTGGTGCCCAGGATTTATTCACTATATCATGATGCATCATTTCTGTCATGCACATTGAAACACTTGATCTGATTACAGTATATTCTGTCTGTCTGTGTTTATTGTTTCCTGGCTGGGGGTAATCGGCAAGTCAGTTGTAGGTGCACTGGTTATTGGTGGCTTGTCAGGTGAGACCAGGGGTCAGGGGTCAGAGCACGGAGGTCTGACCTTCCTTAGAAGGGGCTGGCCGGATACGTGAGTCCCAGCCCCTGGAACACTGGCCACGCTGGACTGGGAGGCACTGGGACTGTCAGGAAGGTCTTTCAGTAATGATCGAGAGAAAACGTGTCTTCATATTTTATTCTAAAAATGTGGCTTAGCATAAGTGTATCTTGGTAGGTCAGAGCGTCCACTTCTTCAGTCTTCAGGCCTTTTTCCTTTTTGATATAAATATGAAGTTTATTTCTTCAAATTAACAAGCTGGTATATTGCCCTGATCCTGTTATCAATGATCTTATCCTTGTGTGGCAGAACACATCCTAAAGGGATTTGAGAACTTATTATTTGTGCCATTATGATTTCATTGAGCAGTGGTGTATGACTCCAGCTCTTTTGAGGGGTCAGGGTTAAGGTCAGAGGTCAGTCATAGGTGTGCTGTCCTTCTCTGACCTCTGCGCTAGTGGAACCCCCTGTTTCCTTAGTGATGACCTCCTTCACACAATTGCCCCTTTCTGTGGGGTCAGTTTAACACCCCCACCCACACACACACACACACACACACACTCTCTCTCTCTCTCTCTCTCTCTCTCTCTCTCTCTTTTGTTTGTACAACACTTCACAGTGTGTGCGAGTGTGTGTGAAAGAGACTCATTTCAGACTTCATTAAGTTACACATTCATGCAGCAAATTGTTACAAAAACAAACAAGTCCTCAAGGTCTCCGAGACAGTGGACGTCACCGTACAGGGGCTCTCAGTGCAGTAATGGGGCAGAAGCAGAAGGAGCCTGTGTAACTGGGGCAGTAATGAAGCTGTAATGAGCAAACAAAGCAGGCAGAGACATTCCCCTCTGGGTCTTACTGCGTAAGGAACATTTGGTGTAGTTTAAGAGAACAAACATAATCAAATGGCAGTAACAGTGAGTCAAGAAGATAGAAAGATATCGTGAAAGATATCATGAAAGATATCGTGAAAGATATCGTGAACTGTTATAGGACACACAGCCATCATGAAGCACATAACGCCCGCTGTGTTCTCCAGGTCTGATCAAAAGCACCCAGGATGTACCAGCAATGAATCACAATCTTCATGACATCACAATGGAGGCATTTTCTGATTGGACGAGTCATCATGCTGACTGATTATAGTAATGTTTAGTTTACATTAAGAATTATGCTAGCATGATTAAACATGTTTGCTTGTTCATACTATGCACAAAATCAACACAGCAAAGTATTTAAATGTCTGTGAGCATCACTAGAACCCAGATGGTGCTGTGGGTTGCTCTGAATCGGGCCAGATTTAGATTCAAGTGCTAGCCTTTATACTGATATTGCAAAAATTACCCAAAAGAAAAAACAATATCCAGAAGTAAAGGATTCCTGCTCTGGAAACACAGGAAGTGCTCCATTTCGAGGTCACAGCCAAACGCCACATGTCACATGAATGTCACATGCCTGCAGGCATCTAATCTAAGCGAGATTTGCTTTGAGAAAGATAACATTCCCACACAGCCTGTGAGCACGTTCAAACTGTGTTAGAGTGGAGACCTGGCTGAGACTAGCTAGCCAGGTAGCTATGACAACACGCTGAAACTGAAAGACAGAACAGCGTATCTACACACTCATCACAACACTCCAGAAGAGCATTGGCCAGGGGGGGATGAGAGGACTACTATTTGATTAGAGGGGGACAGAGGGACTGTACTATTTGATTAGAGGGGGACAGAGGGGACGGTACTATTTGATTAGAGGGGGACAGAGGGGACTGTACTTTTTCATCATGGGATAGAGGGGACTGTACTATTTGATTAGAGGGGGACAGAGGGGACTGTACTTTTTCATCATAGGGGGATAGAGGGGACTGTACTATTTAATTAGAGGGGGACAGAGGGGACTGTACTATTCGATTAGAGGGGGACAGAGGGGACGGTACTATTTGATTAGAGGGGACAGAGGGACTGTACTATTTGATTAGAGGGGGACAGTGGGACTGTACTATTTGATTAGAGGGGGACAGAGGGACTGTATTATTTGATCAGAGGGGGACAGAGGGGACGGTACTATTTGATTAGAGGGGGACAGAGGGGACTGTACTATTTGATTAGAGGGGACAGAGGAGACGGTACTATTTGATCAGAGGGGGACAGAGGGGACTGTACTATTTGATTAGAGGGGGACAGAGGGGACGGTACTATTTGATCAGAGGGGGACAGAGGGGACTGTACTATTTGATTAGAGGGGGACAGAGGGGACTGTACTATTTGATCATAGGGGGATAGAGGGGACTGTACTATTTGATTAGAGGGGGACAGAGGGACTGTACTATTTGATTAGAGGGGGACAGAGGGGACGGTACTATTTGATTAGAGGGGGACAGAGGGGACTGTACTTTTTCATCATAGGGGATAGAGGGGACTGTACTATTTAATTAGAGGGGGACAGAGGGGACTGTACTGTTTGATTAGAGGGGGACAGAGGGGACTGTACTGTTTGATTAGAGGGGGACAGAGGGGACTGTACTATTTCATCATAGGGGGATAGAGGGGTCTGTACTATTTAATTAGAGGGGGACAGAGGGGACTGTACTATTTGATTAGAGGGGGACAGAGGGACTGTACTATTTAATTAGAGGGGGACAGAGGGGACTGTACTATTTGATTAGAGGGGGACAGAGGGATTGTACTATTTAATTAGAGGGGGACAGAGGGGACGGTACTATTTGATTAGAGGGAGACAGAGGGGACTGTACTGTTTCATCATAGGGAGACAGAGGGGACTGTACTATTTCATCCTAGGGGGACAGAGGGGACTGTACTATTTGAACACAGCAGTACCTTCACTGTTAGAAGGATGTGGATGACTGATGTATTGAAGGCCAAATCTGTTGTGAATGTTTTGAGCTGTGTGTCAGGCACTGTCTTGTCACTACTGTGGAGTCTTAAGTGGCCCAAGCCCAAGGGTGTGTTGTTCTTTTTGTACTCAGATGGAGGAGGGATACGAACTTGACCTGACCTACGTGACGGAGCGCATCATTGCCGTATCCTTCCCCCAGGCCTGCTCGGAGGACACCTACCTAAACAACCTGAAAGATGTCACTCGAATGCTCAAGTCCAAACATGCGGATAACTATCTGGTAAGTCGCCTGTATGTTTACACGCACACTCGCAAAAACAGCTCAGTAATATGGTCCCTGGAGGAAAAGGTTCGGCTTGTCTCATGAACCTCCTAAACATTGAATATCCTAAACATTTCTGCACTAAAGTTAAAGAAGCCAGTTAGAGAGCTCAGTATGACATGGCTGGACTGGCCTTGGTTTGCTCTTTGGAGAATCGACCTGTGGTGTGTTAGATTGGGGTCACTGCTGTTTGCGCAGTTCTGGAATCTCCCGAGTGGACGAGTGTTTCTCCCGCACTGCCTCTGTGCTTTGAAGTCACTGTTTAGCTGTTTTAGTCCTTCCAGATGTATTGACTAACAGGAGACTCACAGTTGACCAGAAAGACAGCTGACAAAATATCAATCAGTGCTGAAGTTTGACCTCTAAAGATCATTTATTCAGAATGACTAAATCATTTAAAATGACTTGCTGGAGGTTAATCATTTGATCCTACACCAGTAACCAGTCTGTTTGATTTGATGAATGTGATAAATTAGCATAAGTGTAGAGAACAGTGTTCTTAACCTTTGACAATCTGGACTGACACCTCTCTCTCGTCTCAGGTGATCAACTTGTCAGAG